>NC_092511.1:89920300-90017800 GCF_047511675.1 Marmota flaviventris
CAGCCCGGTCAGGGCCAGGACAGCGGGCCGCGTGGAGGACGCGACCATGGCAGCGCTGGGCAGGCAGGAGGGCGAGGGGTGCACGCGGAGCTGCTGCACGGGGAGGCTGGGCTTGCGGAGAGGGAGGAGCAGGCTGCAGGCGCCGCTGCCGGAGCTCCGGGTGTCCTTGCCGGGGGCGGGACCCGCCTGGTGGGCGAGAAGCCAAGTGGGCTCCAGGCCCAGCGCCACCGAGGCCAGTCCTCCCTTCCCGCTTGTGAGACTCGCTGGAACAGAGAGCCCCGTGGCGTGCACAGCCCGCTGCAAAGCTGTGAAGACCAGTTAGGGTCCCCCAAGCCAGGGAGGGGCAGAAGGCCTCCACGGGATGCCCACCCTGCCAGCCAAGCCCCAGGGGCTCAGGACACCGCCGCCTCCTCGCCCACTTTCCCGGCCCTCCCAGCAGCTCAGACTGCTCTGTGGGTCCTGCTGGGCACAAGTCTTTTTCTATAAGCTTCCCCATCTCCTTCTGTCTGGGCTCCAGACCCTGCTCCTTCCTGCCTTGGCTTATAAGGTAACCTCTGGAATTTCCTTAATTCCTGAGCTGCATTTAAAGATGGCTTTGGCGGTGCTGTGTCTCGTGATATATGAAAGACTCCTCAGTCTGGGTCCAGAGCTGCAGCTCAGGAAAACATCTAGCCACTCCTCTGAGAAACCTCTGAGGCAGCAGCCCTTAGCAGAGCTAGGGCTCCCCTTTGGGCCCTGTTTTCCAGGCGGCCTAAGCCGGCTGTGTGAAAGGGAAGTGATGAGAATGCCAACTGCCAACCCAGTTCCAGACCTGTTCACTGTGGAGGACACTGAGAAGCCAAGTAGGACTGGGCTGGTGTGTTGCTCAGAGGTAGAGCTTTTGATTAGCCTGTCAAGGCCCTGGGTTCCACCTACCACACAGCAACAAACAAAAGCAAACCTAAGACAAACTTATTCCTTACTGGCCTTTAATGGGTCACCTCAGCTCTCTTTAGACTTCTTCTACCAAAGGATGGTGATGGGAAATTAGTCTTTCCCATTTGAGATCTGCCTGAGAGGCAGCTAATGACCTGTAATCTTCATTTACTTTCTTGTTTTTTAAACCTTCCAGTGGCTAAGTGCTTGGCACCTCTCCCTGTAATGAGCTCTCCATGTTATGCAGTTAACTTTCTCTAGCAGGCAGGAGGGAAAAAAGTCTGTTAACTTGAGTTCACAAAGACAGATGGGGGCAACTAAAGAAGAAAAGTGCTTAGTGAGCCTCAGAGTTACAGGACAATGACTCCAGAGGTACAGGCAGCCTGTGGTACCAGAGAGAAGCAGAAAGAAAACACTACACATCAAGTCATCTTAGAGAATGCTGGTAATCCCTTCAGGAGACCAAATTTATAAAAAGCAACTGGGTATAGATTTAATTTTGCCTGAGGACGAGAAATTTATCCACTAGGAAGAAAATCAAAATTCTGTTGGGTTTGGTGTAGAATAAACATTATGTGTGTTAATTATGTCTTATTTATCTTATTTATCTTGTGGGGCTCCTCTTCCTTGCCCCACATCTCTACAAGTATTTACTTCTAATACCTCTCTTAACTAGGATCTGATTGGAACCAAGTTCACACAGTCAATGAGGATAGGAGCCACCTTCCTGGAAGATTTTTCTTTCTCCATCTTTTAGCATCACACTTAACATTTCTTATCCTCTCAACCCCTCCCTTCCCACTGACAGTTAAAAGTGCAGACTGGTGGTTTTGTTGGGATTTTGTTTTTGTTTTTGTTTTGTTAATTCAAAGATTCTAAGGGGCAAAAAGTCAGCATTAATTAACTCACATAGTTGTAACACTTAAAAGATAAAATAAACATTAAATCTCAGTTTTGATGGTCTATATTTAAAAAAATCTTGATTTGAATTGATGAGACAATCAAGGCTCCCACAGAAAAAGAGTTTTAAATAGCTACAAATAAGGTGATAAGACTATTTCTTGAGAATTAGACCTTGTCTCCTTTCCCCAGGGAAGGAATTCACCTGCCAGGTACAACCTGCTTAAGCTGACATTGGTGGGTGTGGGGACCAACGGAGCAGCCATATTCTCCATGGAACAGCAGTGGTGAGAAGATTGTACTACAAGTAAATCTTGTCAAAGCTAAGTTCATACTTTCTAAAAAAAAAAAAGTGAAAATGATTGCCATTTGATATAAAGGATCTACTTGGTATACCCTGGGGCTCCAATGTTCAGTAGCAAAACAAGAATGGTCTGTGGGAGATTTTATAGATCCCAGTTAAGTGGGACATGACACATCCAAAATAATTACTGAACTCTCCAACGCTACCAAGGTATGAATGCCCTCTATAGTAATGCTTTTGTTGGAATAGATCATCATACGGAAAAGCACAGCAGTCAAATGCACCATGATGACTGAGAAACAACATGATCAGCCACTGTTTCCATGTGCAACACAACAGTGCAGTTTGGAACAGTCCTCTTCCAAAACATTTCATCAGTGATATAAAAAGAAAAAAATACTCTTAAAGAATCATAGTTACCAACTGGAAAACATTCATTAATGAGAAGGCATGTTAAAGGGTAGGAATTATGCCTGTATCAGTTTAACCCAATTCAATTTAATTCCATGTCAATATCTGCTTCTCAAAATGCTCAGTGAACACCTTTGCCTGGATAACATTTCAGAGGAATATGCCTTGGGCCCCATGCTTCTTGTCATATACATCATGAGCCCCATTTTACCACCACCAAGAAAATTGGGCACAGGGCTCTCTCGTTGCCTGTCTCATTCACATTTTTCATGCCTTCTCATTTAAGCTGGTCTGGGGTTATCCTGGTCCTATTCTTGGGAGATTTCTTTTATGTCTCACAATTTTAGAGGAGAGGTTAGGTCCTAACCCTTATGGGTACTTCTTTAAGTAAGAGGTTCTGAGTTTGATAGTGTCCCCCAAGTTCCATATGAGGAAACAGCTCTGCTGATAAACCACAAGTGTCCTATAGCAGGGGACAACTCACTCTACCTTCAGAGGTTCTCTGGTAGGTTCTGCTGAGAGACCCTAGGAGCTGCTAAACGAATTGTCTTTCATTTACATATTTGCTCAACAGTATTTGCTCAGTGTCTTAATCTGTTCAGGCTGCTCTAACAAAATATCACAGACTGGGTGGCTTATAAATAACAGAAATTAATTTCCCACAGTTTTGGAGACAGGAAGACCTAGATCAAGATGCTGGCAGATTCAGCCCAGTGTCAATGTAGCTCAGTGGTACAGCACTTTCCAAACGTGTGAGGCCATGAAAAAAATGTTTTGTCATTCTCCCACATACAAGGCCCTCTCTGTAAATCTGGTCTGATTCTGTACTCCATTGTTTTTAAAATTTGGTCTGAAAATCCCAAGGAGCTTATTTGCATAATTTCTTGGGTTATACTGCTGGAAATCTGATCTATTAGGTCTTGAGTAGAGCCCACCAGTCTGTAATTCAATAAGAAAAGACAAAGAAGAGGAGAAGGAGGAGGAGGAGAGAAGAAAACGGTTCCAAAGGTATGCTGACATGAGTGGTGCTCAGTGGTTCTGTGAGAAGCTCAGCTCATTTTCTCCCACCAAAACTTACCTCTTCCCCTCAGTCTTTACCTGCCTTTAATGATACACATCTTTTCTCCCCTCATAAGCCACACCAAATGCAGGGACCTCATTTCTGTGATTGAGCAGGGACACAGTCCTTTAATTCCTGTTCTTTCTGCATCACCTACTACCTGTGATCATAAATCACCTGTCCTCTCTAGGCCTGGGTCTGTAAAATGGGGCAAGTATTATCTAGTATATATAGAGAGAGCCCCGTATACATTTAGCATTCAATAAATGTTAAGAATTGTTATCATTACCCAATTCCCCTCCTGCCTCTGTGTTATGACCCCAGTACTCCTCTACATGTGGACTGCCTTCCCTTACCCAGCCTCACAGTCCAGGCCCAGTGCTCACTCATTCTGGACAGATCCCAGTCCACCCCACAGCAATGCCACACACTGTCAAGCTTCTGAAACACCATCTGGACAGAGGAGCATGTGAAGTGCCATCATCCCATAGGGATGCCATCAGCTGAGCACACCTGGGAATTTCTGCAGGAAACACAGCACAGGACAGAGGACAGCATCTGGTGTGGAATTGCCACCAGTCACAAGAGGCCTCAGAGACGATAGACCTACGCAGTGCCACGTCCAATTTGACTGGATCACAAAGCCAACAGTGATCTTCATTTTAGATCATGAATTTTTTGTAGGTGTGAAAATGATATTATGGTTACTTGTTAAAGCACTTATCTATTAGAACTACATTCTGGAGTATTTTTGTATAAAATGATACAATGTATGGGACTTGCCTTAAAATATTTCAGGAAATGAGTGACATTAATAAAACTTTTTTCCAGGAAACCATTTCTGCAGTCCTTGACCCCAGTTGTGAAGTGTACACTTACTATGGTCTGAATGCTTGTGCCCCCACCTCCCAAATTCACATGTTGAAATCCTAATGCCCAAGGAGGTGGGGGTCTTGTGAGATGATGAGGTCATGGTGGTGAAGTCCTCATACATGGAATTAGTGCTTTTATAAAGGAGATTCCAGGGAACTCCCACAGCATTTCCACCATGAGAGGTCACAGTGAGAAGGTGGCATCTATGAACTAAGAATTGAGCCCTCATCAGACACTGAATCTGCTGATGCCTTGATCTTGGACTTCCCAGAGCTGTAGGAAACGAGTATCTGTTGTTTATAAGGAACACAGTTTATGGTGTTTTATTATAGTATCTCAGACAAAGCAAGATAATCAGGGATCATTATTCTATTTTCTGCTTATATGTATTTATAAATTTCTATAATAAAGTTAAAATATAGGGTCTTAGTGGCACCCCATAACCTACAGAGTATACAACCTACACATGAGTTTCAGCCTCTCTCTTTTGCCTTTATACATGTGCAACACTATTATTTTCCTTTATACTTACTGTAGTTTCCCCAAAACTCATTTCTTGATTCTATTTTCTGTACCATCATAGCTTCTTGGCTTCACTTACCCGATTCCCACCCTCGAGTTGGTACCTCATGTCTACTAGTTACTTTTTCAGTTACCTGTCATTGTTTCAAAACAATCATTTCATTATAGCCCACAGTTTTCTAGTTCACAAACTTGAGCGGGGCTCAGCTGGGTGGTTTTCTGCTCCATGTGGTGCTGAGGGAGCTCTCTTGCAGCACTCAGCTGACAGATGGACCAGACTGAAGAATCACAAACAGTTCTGTCTGGTGCCAAGGCAGGGATGGCTGGAAGGCTGGACTCAACTGAAGTACCTGCATATGGCCTCTCCTATGTGGCACTTAGGAAAGAAATTCCAAGAACAGGTGTTCCAAAAGACAAATTCCAAGATCAGGTGTTCCAAAAGACAAAGAGTGAGCTGCCAGGATCTTAAGGTCTTGGACAGGGAAACTCTCACAAGTGGATGCCATTGCATCCTATTGGTCAAAGCAGCCATAAAACATAACAGCATTCAATGGATGGGCAGAGACCCCATTTCTCAATGGCAGGACATCAGAGAATTTATGGCATTCTTTCATCCACCACACCCATCTGCCTTTCGGCCGTGCTCAGATGCTGCTTCCCTCTGCGGTCCTGAAGCACCCAGCCTTTCTTTTGAGTTCCTATGACCTCTCTTTTCCCTTAATTATTTCATAATTCTTAGATTTATTTGTGTCCCCCCTATCTATTTTTCCCTTAGATTTTTAGCTTTTTCATTTGTTTGTTCCCTTTTTAAAATTTTAAAATTGATCAGTGAATACATGTTACCACCTAGAAGTGAATTAATCTGAGATTATGCAAATTTGGTATAAATGAAATAATTTCATATAACCCCCTTTTTGTTTTTCAAAGTTTGATATTAGAAGAGGATATGGTACGTAGGATGGCAGCTCATCACAGTAGTGAGGACCAGTAACAAGCAAAGACCATGGTATGGAGAAAACCCTGTCAAAGGCCAGCACTGGGGTTCTGACTAACCAAGAGGACCAGCCACCGTGGGGTTAATTTCATGCTCAGTGGTGGGTCCTGGAAACTCATTTCCTGTTTATTGAACAAGTTTCCATGTTGGAATTTTAATAACTTTTGCCATTTGACATAACTAACTCTAGCCAAAGGTGGGAAAGAGGGAAAGTTTGCTTTCAGCCTAAAAAAATATTGAGAAGCACAAAGTCCTTATTGTGCAAGCCTCTAGTTCACAGAAGGGCTCTGTAGAACAGGCCTTATGAGAGGTGCCTGGGACTCCAGGGTAGATGTGGCCCCTTAGTGTCTATGCCCAAGACCCATGGGCAGACATGGCCCCTTAGAATGAGTGTAAATTCCCAATGGGATCTGGATGTAGCCAAAGGAGCTCTGGGAGAAATAACCTTCTTAACTGCAAGGCATTTGGTTCAATGAGATGTTATTAAAACAGATTAACACATCTAATGAGGTCAGTTTCCAATCTCTTCCAAACTTTAATTTTTAGAATTTTAACCAAAAAAATACTGAAACCTGGGCAGACTTTGAAGACGTAATCTAAACTACCATGAGTGAAGGGTAGCACGGTACCCCACAGGAGGAAACCCTGAATTTCCTGAATGCCTACACCCTGTGAGGTGGAGGACCACAGTGGTCCACAGCTCCACCAGCTAAACACAGATGATGGTTCATGGCAGGAGCTTATAGCTCCATGGGTGGGAGATCCAGCCTGAGGGTGCTGGCTGCATCCTGCCCGAGATGGTCCTTCCATATTCTAGGCTTCTCAGGAATTGAGAAAGACAGGAACTGGGAGAAGACAGCCTTCAAATGGCCAGAGATGAAGCAGGCAGGGGCCACAGGATCTGACAGGCTTCACAGGACCTAAGTGATTTCTTGCCTTATGAGTGACCCAACAGACCCTCAACTTTTGACAGTTTGTTGAATCCCAAAGAGGTGGGAAAGGCTTTTTGTAATAACTGTGGTCCTGGGGCCTCCTGGGGCATCCTTGGTAGGTGTGTCTCAGCTCTTTGTAGGGCCAAAAATTAGAACTGGTTCTTCAACTAAGTGCAGACAACACCCTCAACCATCTACAAAGCTCCCCCCATTTCTGTTTGATATATTTTTATTCTTCTTCAAAAATGTTCCTTTTTTTCCTTCCCTTCCTTTCTTTTTCTTTTCAGTTCTGTTTGTTTTGAACTTGAGTTCCTATGACCCTTAATCATTTCATAACTCTTAGATTTATTTGTTATAAATAAATAACAAATAAATCTAAGAATTATGAAATAAATAAATATAAATAATTCTTAGATTTATTTAGTTATTGTGCACAAGATTTTAAAGGTGTCATGTACATGGATTATCCCATAGTTAGTGTCAGAGATCTGTCCTCCTAAGAAGGCATTGTATCACCAAGGCACTTTGTTTAAAAAATTGTACAATAGAGGATACATACTAAGACGCCCCTGGATGCCTGAAACCACAGATAGCACCAAACTCTCCAATTACCGTCTTTCTTATGCACACAATGGTAAATTGTCAGCTTTTCACTTAAAAGTTGCACATTATGGCTTCTCTTTGGCTTTGCTGATTATAAGAATCACTGCTCTTGCAGGGTACAGTGGTGCATGCCTGTAATCCTAGCAGTTAAGGCAGGAGGATCCCAAGTTCAAAGCCAGCCTCAGCAACGTAGCAGGGCCATAAAGCAACTTAGTGAGATCCTGTCTTTAAATAAAATATAAAAAAGGGCCAGGGATGTGGCTCGGTAGTTAAGTGTCCCTGAGTCCATTCCTCAGTACCCTCCCCCTCCAAAAAAAAAGAAAGAAAGAATCACTGCTCTTATGCTTTGAGATTAATCATAAAATAAATAAAATAATGAATAGTTCCTTGAACACAAGCACTGAGATGCCATGATAGTTAATCATGCAAAGGACTACTAATTGACTAACAAGTGGGTACACATATAGCATGACCCACTGGACAAAGGAATGATTCATGTCCTAAGAAGTGTAGAACAGGAAGGCTTGAGATTTCATCATGCTACTCAGAATAGAGCACAATTTAAAATAGGAATTGCTTATTTCTGAAATTTTCCATTTACTATTTTCAAACCTTGGTTGGTTGTAATTGAAACCAATGAAAGTGAAAGTCCAGATAAGTGGATTCTACTGTATGCTTGGTAAAGTGGAAATACAATAGCCACCATCCATTGAAGGGGGAAGATGTAGAAAAGGCAACATCCATAACAAGTGTTGTGTTCACTCAACAATTCTCTAGGAACTCCCTAGGGAAGTGGCTGCTCCTGGTAATCAAAAGCCTGTGGTTACAAGGTACTTCATGATTTCCAATTTGATCCCCTAGGTCCTGCAGAGTAGAAGGAATGGAGCTTTCATCTCATAGATGAGGAGCCTGAGGATTTGATGTGTTGATGGTCAGTCATCAGTGTTCACCAACATCCATGATTTTTGAACATGCATGGTTTTTAACCATCAGCCCTGCGTTCTTACCCTCTACTCCAGGGATCCAGTCCCCACCTTGGGGCTGTGCAGAGGAGCAGATTCAGAGTCTGGGAGGCCTGGTTGGATCCTGCCCTCAGCAGGTTGCCAGTCTCCCTGGGAATCAGCACACATACAGTCAAGTTGAGACTGGAATTACATTTGGAAGCTGCTTGAAAGCTGTCTCAGAACAGGCATTTTAAGGACAGAAACACTCAAGATTAGTAACTTTTTCTAAATAGTAATGACAAAAATGTGTATGACTGATACATAGTTTCTGATGTGTCTTATATAAAGTTCATGATCTCAAACTCATGGTTCCAGGGTGAGGAAAAAACATGCTTCTCCATCTTAAGATTCTGCTCAAGCATCTTGTCTCATCTGGGATGTTTACACAGGACACTTCTTTCCCTGTTGGTGGTTATAATGCCATTCACATCACATCCAAATATTAGTTATGAACAGTTAAGGAATGTCCCATGTGAGAATTAATCTTTGTTCCATTTCTTTCCCACCCTCCTGTGTGTATAGAGCAGAGGTAGTTGTTTTTCATGTTGCATGTTTTGGAAGCTGCAGGCTGAGGACATGTCCCCCTGAGTCACTGTTTACAGCCTCGTCTCAGCCTCGCACTCTTGCCTGTTGGTGCAGAAAGGGGTGGGGTAGCTGTGGTTGCTGGAGAGACTCCAAGTGCAAAGATTGTGCCACAGAGGTGGCTCCCTGAGATCCCTTCTATTAGTCTTGTCTCTACTTTGAGGGTCCCAGGAATGGGGGGGGGGGCTTATGCCCCATTGCATGAATGACAGGTATCACAGGGACCGCTGCACAGTGGCCCCCTGCAACCATGGTGGGTGAGCACTGTGATCTTCCTGCCTTCCATCAGGATCAACCCTGCACGTGGGTCAGTCCAAACATAGTCTGGGAAACCAGACCATGAAGAAAAAGTTGACTGGAGTCCTACTTCATCATGTAGAAGTTACATAAATGCAATTATTCCTGTTTTTCTCAACTCTGCCATCACTTCAAAATAACTCTGAACACATCTACAGTTTCCAATGACTTTATTGAGGTGTAATTGAAGTACAACCAACTGAACATAAATCTGCCATTTAACAAGTTTTTAACAAATGACTGCAGTTGTATGCAAAACACACAGCCAGGATACAGGACATTTCCATCACCCCCAAAAGGTCCCTCATTTCCCTCTGAAGTCCTTCCCCTCTCCCTACCCTCTGCCTGCAGCAACCACTGGCCTGCTTGCTACCACTTTCTCTGGTTTTGCCTTTTCCAAAACCTTCTCAGGATGGCCTGTTTTATGTCTGGCTTCTTTATAACATAATGGTTTCAAATTCACCCTGTTTTTGTCTGTATCATTCATGTCTTCCTTTTCTTGGTGACTTTTAGTGGTGATTCTATTGCATGGATACAGTGACATTTTTATTCAGTTATTTATAGATGAGTTAATGTACATGTGGATTGTCTCAACTCTTCGCTTTTCACAAATAAAGCTGCTGGGAATATTTGGATCTGTGTGTCTTTGCCTGAACAACTGTTCATGATTATTCAGTAAATCCTTAGGTAGGTGATGATGGCTATGTCCCTGAGGAGGGTCTTTGTTTATCAGATTTTTCACCTCCATAGTAAAAATGAGTGATGTGTGAGACCATCTCTCCCTTCACAGATGTGTATTGAATAGATACCCTGGGCCAAGCATAAGGGGAGGCACAAGGAACACAAGGGCCAACAGGTCTCTCTGCCTCCCAGGGGCTGACAGTTTTGCAAGGCAGCCATATCACAGTGAAGAGCACCACCACCTGGAAGGAAAGAGGCTGCGCTCAATGGGCTCTTCCCAACCATGTCTTTCAACCTCCCCAGGGCAGGAGCCTCTGCATTCCTCTACCCGCATGGTCCTGACATGGGAGTGAAGTCCCTTTTCAGAAGTTTCTCTGGTGTAATAAACTGTGGAAGGCTGCAGAATCTACCTTTAGGGCAGGGGGTGCTTCTGCACTGTGACTGTGTGTCATAGAGTCCTCTCCTTTGCACTAAACAGAGCTAAGCTACAGAGAATGCCCCAAAGCCTGCTCGACTGCCTTCCTGCTCCAACCTCCACAGTCACAACACGTTTAGAAGAAACTACCAGCCTCCCGCAGCATGTCGGCTTCCCTTACCAAATAGCCCAAGAGACCTCATGCTAGCACTGAGCTGTCTGATCTTCATAAATGTCAGAATTGGGTCCTCTCCTTCTTTTTTTTTTTTTTAAGTTTATTTTTTTTTATTTTTTTTGCCTTCATTTTTTTTAATTGGTTGTTCAAAACATTACAAAGCTCTTGACATATCATATTTCATACATTAGATTCAAGTGGATTATGAACTCCCATTTTTACCCCAAATACAGATTGCAGAATCACATCGGTTACACATCCACACTTTTACATAATGCCATATTAGTAACTGTTGTATTCTGCTACCTTTCCTATCCTCTACTATCCCCCCTCCCCTCCCCTCCCCTCCCATCTTCTCTCTCTACCCCATCTACTGTAATTCATTTCTCTCCTTGTTTATTTTCCCATTCCCCTCACAACCTCTTATATGTAATTTTGTATAACAATGAGGGTCTCCCTCCATTTCCATGCAATTTCCCTTTTCTCTCCCTTTCCCTCCCACCTCATGTCTCTGTTTAATGTTAATCTTTTCTTCCTGCTCTTCCTCCCTGCTCTGTTCTTAGTTGCTCTCATTATATCAAAGAAGACATTTGGCATTTGTTTTTTAGGGACTGGCTAGCTTCACTTAGCATAATCTGCTCTAGTGCCATCCATTTCCCTGCAAATTCCATGATTTTGTCATTCCACCTCTCATCTCTGGTCCGCCCTTGGGACTGCTTTGCCCAACAGCAGGATCTGCAAACCATGTTCCACAGGTGAAATCTGGCTGCTGCCTGATTCTGTAAATCAAGTTTTATTGGAACCCAACCGGGTTCCTGCATTGAAGAATTCTCATCTCTGGCTTGTTCGGAGCTATAATGGCTGATTTGAGTACCTGTGACAGACTGTGTGAAGCTGAAATATTTACTAGCTGTGTCCATTACAGAAAAAGATTGCCATCTTTGCCAAGAGAACACAGAAAAAGTGATGTTCTGAGACCTCCCAGCTTTAATAGAACCAGCAACTCTCTTCCCCCCATTCTACCCCCCACCCCCCTTGGAAATCAGCTGCCATTTGGGAAGTCCAACCACCCTTCCAAAGAGTGAGCCACATGAAAGGAGGCCTCTGGAATTTCTGTCCAAGCCAAACCACCAGCTGAATGCAGCTGCTGGTTGAATCCGGAAGAGTCCTGAGGTAGAATCATCCAGCTAAGCTTCACCACACATGGAGATTGTGACCATATGTCTGTAGCCTCAACTGTACCCTTTTCAGATCTGAGTGCCATCCCCAGAATTAGACAGTACCACAGTCTCAGGGAACATCCATGAGGAACATCCATGAGGCCCAGGCCTCGGAGGAAGACATACAAAGATGAACAGGGAAAAGAGTCAGAAGAAAGGCTAAGAAGATCCATGGAGGGAAAAGAGAATACCGAGCACTAGAGGAAAGAAAAGCAGCAGGAGGTATGTTAGTCTGATTTTCATTGCTATAATGAAATGTCAGAGGTAAGTTAACATCATAAGGAAAAGAGGTTTATTAGCTCACAATTGTAGAGGCTGAAATTCCAAAGAGCTTGGCACTGGATCTGGGGAGAGCCACCTTGGATGTGTCACCTTGTGACAGATGGCGATGATGAGACCGTGTTTGGGAGAGATCCATCACATTGCCAAACAGGAACTCTGAGAGGCTGTGGTATGACAGTCCCTTCTGAGGGCCTGCCCCACCTGAACTAAGGACCTCCCACTAAGCACCACCTCTTAGTGGTTCCAGACCATTTACCAACACCCCCTGCCCTGGCGACCAACCCTCCAGCACATGAACCCTTGGGGAGCAAGTGTTATCCAACCACAGCAGGAGGGGTGATGTTAGCTGAATGAGTGAAGGATATGGCCCTGTGTGCGGGACACAGAAGGGAATAGAACAAGAGTAGGAGTGCACACATTGGGAGAAGCCTCCATTGAGACCTGCAGAAAAGAACAGAATCCATGTGTCCATGCTTAATGATGGTATTTTAAAATGTGAGAAATCTTGAAAAACACAGTAACAGTAACTTTTTTATTTTTTAATTTTTTTTTTTTTTTGGTACTGGGGATTGAATCCAGGGGCACTCAACCTCTGAGCCACATCCCCAGCCCTTTTTATATTTTATCTAGAGACAGGGTCTCCCTGAGTTGCTCGATAAGTTGCTGAGGCTGGGTTTGAACTCGCAGTCTGCCTGCCTCAGCCTCCTAGCCCCTGGGATTACAGGCGTGCTCCATCACGCCCAGCTAACAGTAACTTTTTCTTTCTGGATATAGTACTTTTTTTGTTTTGTTTTTTGTTTGCTGTTATTAATATCATCATCATTATTTTGCAATGTAGAGATCAATCTCAGGGCCTAGTGGGTGTCAGGCAAAAACTCTACCTCTGAACTACAACTCCAGCCGTGGATGTGGTAAATTTTGATGTAAAGGTATCGTCTTACCTTTGTAGCAAGCTTGGTATATTTTTAAATCATTTTTTGTGATAATTGGTAATTTAGTGTCGGGTAATTTATAAAAACTTCAAACCAAAACAACTCAATAAAATCCTAAATATCTCACAGAAAGTCAAACCACAAACACATTCCAGTCTCCCCTAGATGTCCAGTCTGTGCTCACAGCGCAGACTCACTTGGAAACTCTTGTGTAACTGGTTAGCCCCCTAAGTAGATCCCCTCAAGCCCTGGTCTGCCTGAAGCACTCCAGTCCTTCAGCATAGTGAACCCCATGCCATTTTAAAAAATAATACATTGTTAAGTCCATTTTATATCAGGGTTTAACCACTTGCTCATGTATCTTCCAGGGACAGTGGGTCCCTACCAGTTTCCTTGGATTTCTTGATCTTAATATTGGTAGAGCACTTTGTTCTAAGCATTTAATTTAGTAAACATTTGTAGAGTGTCTATGTGTGCAGGGCACTGTTAAGAGAATCCCAGATGAATGGGTCGTCCTTCCCACTCTGAAGGACCCTGATTTAATTTTGCATTTTACTACATCTCTCATCTAGGCGGTGGTGGGAGATTATATAACCGAAACCACAGTATTCCGTTTCTCTTTCCATGGTGGGGGAAATTTTGGATGGTAAGAACACTGCTCTGTCTTGGTTTCCAACCATTGCTATGGTTTGATTTATTGTGAGCCATTAAGCCCATATGTGAATGGATTGGTTCCCAGCTTGTGGTGTTATTGGGAAGTGGTGGAGTCTTTAAGATTTGGGGCCCAGTAGAAAGAAGTTAGGTCACTGGGGGCATGCCCTTGAAGAGGAAAATGGGACCCTAGCACCTGCTCTCTTTCTCTTGTTTCCCAGGCATCACAAAGCGAGCAGTTTCCTCTTTGCACATATCCATCATGATGTGCTTCACCACAGAACAAAAAGCCCATGGACAAAGTAACCATGGGCTGAATCCTATGAAAACATCAGCTGAAATAAACCTTTCCTCCTTATAAGTTTTTTTTGTCTCAGGTATTTTGTCACAGTGATGGTATTTTGACACAGTCAAAATTGACTTACACAGCCGTTCATTGATGACCATATGAGAATGATATTGGATCAAAGAGCACAGAGAACTATGACCAACCAGAATTGGACTAATGGTGGAGAGGGAAATAAACACTCACATTCCAAGTGTAGTGAAGAGTTGTTCTGTCTGACCTGCACATGCTCACTGGTATTCCCTTTTCTCATCTCCCAAGAACACTCTCCTGTTCCATAAAAATGCTTCCCTCTCTTTGGTGACCTGCTCCCTAGACCTCAGTTAATTGACCCAGGAGTGGACAACTGATCAAGTCCCTTCCCTGGGTCAGCTGGACCTGTGTCAGCAACAGTGTTACTCAATGTGGCTGAAGGTGAGTGAGGGGAAGTACAGGAACCATTAGTTCTAACAAAGTCATAGAGGAGAAGCAGGCATGCTACAGACCTGGGTGGGCCCCGAGACTCTGTGGTATCCATGCCTTTCCTGATCCCTCATAAGCTGTCCACCATCTTTCCAATTGTTTTATGCCCTTGCTTAAATCATTTAAATAGTCCCTGGTCACTTAAGACCCCAAATCTTATACATATCACTGATAAACCAACATTTTCATAGAGAGGGGCTATTTATGAGTCAATACCTACCCCAAAACACTATTCAAAAAGTGAAGGTAAAGTGAAGGTCAACCAAAGAGCATTCCTGTTATAGTTCACATGTTTGTTCTGGGACCAGAACCACTTTGCATTTCCTGACTCATGCCCACAGGGTCTGGCATCTGGGAGGTTCAGATACTTTGAATAGCATATGGACAGCAATGCTGGAATCTGACCCGAAGAAATGAGAATCCATTTCCATTAATAAGAGACAATAAGGCTTCCCATTGAGTGGCTGGGGTCTTCATGTAATTTTAACACCAGTGTTGTTGGTGCACAAGCAAGGTAGTCTATTCTACCCAATTGTCCTCCCACCCTTCACACACCCAGGCTTCCATTTTCAAGGTCATGCCATGCAGGACCTGGATATATTTAACAGTTCTGTCTCCTTTAAGATTCCACATCTTTGAAGTTCATGTTGAATATAAGTAGCATTTTGGTTTCTTACATTAGTTGCTTTTTATGTGGAGCAAATCGTACTTTGTACAGCATCGAAGAGCAGTAAGCACGCAGATGCTCTGTGAGGATAAAACGTTAATTCTTCTTTATGACCTGCTTCTTGGTATTGCAAGAGTCTTCAAACAAATATCTTTTGAAGGAATTTCATGGAAAAACACATTGGCTAAAATTTGCATGCAAGATAATTGGCTTCAGTTCCAGAAAGTCTAAAATCTAAACCAGCCGAGTGTTTAGTTGTCTCAAGATTAATTGCCAAACATATGATGAAAAAGCCTCTGGTTCAATCCCACTGACTGTGTATTTGAGGGAAAGTTAGCATTCCTTCCAAGCTTTGATGCAAATATTTTCTTTTCTAGGTCAGCTTTTTTTTTTTTTCATGAAAATTCCTGGTGATGGGAAAAATGCAAAGAGCCCACAATGGAAGACTTCAGTCATTCATACGCCGGTACTGCATATCCAATTAATACTGCCCCAAAGAAAAGGCCTTTCTATTCCCCACAGAGACATGAGACATTCAGGTGGTGGGGAGATCATCTGACACCAGTTAGTACAGCCATCTGGACTCTGCTGCCCAGTAGGCTCCTCCCTTCAGCTCCCTGCGTCCAGAAATGGGGGATTCTAAACTTGCTCCTTGATGTAACCAACTCCGTTTGGAACAAGAAAGGAAAAATCTCCAGGATGGTGAAGAAAGACACTTTCAGGACTACTGTTTTGAGCTTCCAAATGTGTTGTTAGAGTCACTGCACTTATTCACACAGGTCTCTTATCCTTTAGTTTTAAATTGAAATTCTGTAGGTCCAGTTGGTCCCTGAATTCAGTATTAAGATGAAAGGGGTAGAGACAAAGAAGGAATAGAGAAGCTCCCGGGCAGAACAGTCCCCAAAATGATTCCTGGGTCTAAAACTCTAACCGGGAGCCACTTCCTTAGGCTTCCTGCTCGGTGCCCCTCCCTCTCTTAAGGAGCTAGGTATGTCAAGCAACCCGCTACCAGCCAGGACCCTGGAGGATCCGTCTGAATTTCCAGGGGTGAAGCTGCAGCTGGGAACACCTGGAATAAAGAAGAGTCCAGCTTTGCTGGAGAAGAGAGAAGAAAGGCTGGAAGTAAAGGCCATTGCTTAGGCTCACTTAGAAGCTGTGTCGAGAGGTCACTATCCCAGGGTGGAAAGGGGAGCCAGACTCTGGTATTAGAAAGGTCAACAGACAAAAGACCATAGGAGGAAGAAAGTGGGCAGAGATCCATGAATAAATAAGCACAGCCAACCCCCCCATTTTCAAACTAGAGAAAATACAATAAGCAAAGCCATAGTGGCAGCAAAAGACAAACAAAAACAAAACAAAAACAAGAACAAAAGAGAGAGCTAATAGAGAGGCAAAAATAAAAGATCAAATCAGACACTCCAGGGAATCAAAATGTGGGAGGGGATATAAGTCAGTAAAGGAGCACTAGGTGGCAAGGTTATTCACTGATCTTTGTCCATGTGTCCTTAGGCCCTGGCTCCATTTCAATGGAGCTGCTCATGGATAATAGAAGAGTCAGGGGCACCTTCTCATCTACATAGTAGGACTTTCTTCCTCCCAGGGTCTTTTGTCTCCACTGGTGTGGAGGATGATAAGGGTGGAATGGTAAGCTTCAGAAAAACACTTGCTATTGTACAGGTCCGTTGTAGCAAGATAGTGCCCTGGAATGCAATCACCTACATTATAAACACGAACACACACACACTAAAACAATAATCAAAAATATTTTTTTTGGGGGGGGGGGTACTGGAGATTGGACTCAGGGGCACTCAACCACTGAGCCACATCCCCAGCCTTATTTTGTATTTTATTTAGAGACAGGGTCTCACTGAGTTGCCTAGTGCCTCGCCATTGCTGAGGCTGGCTTTGAACTCACGATCCTCCTGCCTCAGCCTCCCAAGCTGCTGGGATTACAGGTGTGCGCCACCGTGCCCAGCTAATCAAAAATCTTAATGGGAAAACTTTATGCAAATTAAAACTATAGAACAATGTTGATAAGCAGGTTCAAACTATCAAATGGAGATACTTGTCCCATAAATGTTTTATAGCAATTATAAAGTTTAAAGAAATTGTTTTGTATATTAACACGTCATAACTGATCCCAAAAATTCAATGCCCTGTGACACCTGGCATTGTGCTTGGGATCAGGAGGAAACTCAAATATTTCTCGGCCTCTGGGAATGGGACTGTGGAGGCTACAGAGACTGGTGGAGTCCTAACCCTGACATTAGAAAATGCTTCAGGTACCTCTGCTCCTGAGCAAGATAAATGACTGGTCCTGGAAGCACTCTTTTGCCATAAGTACCTAGGAGACTGGATACAATCTGGAAGATGATTATTTCCAGACATTGGACAACAGCCAGCACATCTCTGTGATCACCATCAGAAGGGGAATAAATAAGGAAACCCTACAATCTCTCTGATTTTCTTCTTAGAGAATTTTTTTTTTCAAATTGTAAAGTGGGAAAGGGGACCTAAACAGAAAATAGCAGTCTTACTGACATGAGGAGACAGAGTCTGGAATTCGGTGAGGATGAACTGGTCAAAATGTTCAGACCAGAGTACTGCAGAGTACTGCAAAATTGGAGATCAAAAAGTGTGCCTAGGGTCCTTTGAGTCTTTTGTTGACTTTTAAATATCCCTTTTAAAATATCACTTTTTAAGAAAGTGAACCTCCATGGGGCGGTGCAGAGAACCGGCAGGGAGTTATAATCTGGAAACCAAACTTTGCACAGAGATAAGACACATCTGCAATTTGACCAGTAAAAATAGAGACAGATCACTAAGCCCCTGGGACATTCAAGAGTGACCCCAGATTGGTCATGCCAGAAAATAAGACTAAACTAAGATCCAGCATAAAGGCCACAATAGACCCAGAGTAACAATGCTTAAAAACAAGCTGCTTTTTTGCAGGTTTTAAAAATCAAACTGATCTGTAAATAACTTAACTTCTTGCTGAAGCAGAACTCACGACTCTTTAAAGGAGGATGACAAAATCTAATTAACACCACAAACCAAAGATGAGATAATTTATTGGTAGAAGACTTCTTACTATAAGAAATATTGAAAAAACATTCTTCAAATTTACAAAAAAAGTATTCCAGAGGGAAACTCAGATCATTAAAGAGGAATAGAAAATACCAGTAAGGGTAAATAGGTGAGTAAATATTAGATATATTTTTCTAAATCTTTATTAAAAGAAAAAAATTTAATTTCAGTTCAATATTCTAGGGTTTATATAAAGCAGTGAAGTGTTTGACAATCATAATCCAAATAGTGGGGAGGGAGGAAATGGAAATGTATTGTTGAAAGCTTCTCACATTCTTTCTGGAGGGTGAGAATCTTTCAACAACAAAACCCCAGAAGGTTTTTAGGTAGAAATGGATGAGCTGGCTATACAAATTATAAAGTAATGCAACCAATCCAAATTAACTGAAACAATTTCGAAAAAGAAGAAAATGGGATGAATTCAGGATGTATTACAAAGGTAATATACGCAATGCAGTGGTCTAAGGACAGATGCGTAGTTCAGTGGAACAGAATGAGTTTCCAGAAATAAGCCCCCATATAATGTTGATTTTCAACAAGTCTGCCAAGAAAATTCAATGGAGGAAAAAAAAGAGGTTTTGGGTTTGTTTTGTTTTGTTTTTTTCCAATAAATGGCTCCACAACAACAATTCCTTGGGAAAAAAACATCAACACCCAAATGACCTCAAAATAGATAATAATCCTAAATAAAAAACAAAATTAAAAAAAATATATTAAAAAGTAGTATAAATTCTTTAGGATTGGGGTTATAAAGAAGACTTCTTAGATAAAAGACAACACATATTAATCATAGGAAAACAAATGATGGTGCCATTAAAAAAAACTTGGGGTTTTCAAAAGATATTAAAGATGATAAAAAGGATTCAAAGCAAACGAGAATGGATTAAAGAGAGAACTGACTGCCTAGGACAGGAGACAGCAGGAAATTACTCATGGAATATATGTGAGCAACTCCAGTGGTTTAGAGGAACAGAGGCCAGGAGGGCCCAGGCTGGGATACTTAGTGACATCACAACCCCTTCCACAGGTTTCACTTGAGCAAAAAGAGTCTCTGTTGCCCTCACAACAGTGATGGGTTCAAGAGAGACAAGTGCACCACTGTGGGGACAAGTGCATGGAATACTGAATACATGGCATACGTTAAGGGCGTCTGAGTGGCAAACCACTCCCCAGTGCGAGGCGTGTGAGCAGCAAACCGCCTACCCCATAGGCACAGCCCTGGGCGTGAGGCCACGTGTTGCACTTCCTGTGCTTGCTTCGTGGCCAGCTCCTCGATCGGACACTGCAAGGACAGTTGATCAGAAATTGAATTGGTGGCTTCTTGTAATTTGCTTAGCTACTGCCTGAATATATATGCATGGTAACTGTGCAATATAATCAGACCTGCTTCCTGATTGGTCTCCAGAGGTCTTGATTAGCAACTCCGTAGCCACACTCTCCTCTACTCTGTTCCGTGGACCTCCTCGCTGGACGAGAGAGCCCACACAGCTGGTGCCTGAACAGGGACCTGAGGTAATCCTATAAGACAGGGTGTGGCCCCTCATAGAGCGGTGAGGAAGGGGAAATTGGGAACTTACCGAGTTCTACCAAAGACTCACAGCTGCAAGTACTGTGCACTCTCTTAGGTACTAGAGGTTCAACCCTGAATAAGAAAGAAGCCAAGAAGTTAGGGTATGTTGTGATTGCTACCAGTCCATGGATAAGTGCTGCGATGTTTTTTGATCCTAGGACATGGGAAAAAATAATGGCAAATGCACAGCAAGCTGATGTGAGACAGGGGTATACTTTACCACTACATTTTTTTCCTATTGTGGCAGCCATTCAGCAAAGCTTAGGGGGCCCTGGGACAGACCCTTGTCATATAATAGTGGCCCTGAGGGAAGATGAGGCTGAGAAAGACAGGCAAGGGGAAAAAATTGGGGGTGACAATCTACTTCAAAGCAAGAAATTGCACATCACCTGGTACCTGTCTTCAAGGAACAGGCAGCTCAGTGAACTGACCTCTGCTTTCACTGAAAGCCACGTGGTGCACACATTCTCCTGTCCCTTCTTCCTGCTAGGGAATAATCCAGCAGGGATTAACAAGTGCAAAGTGGAGCCCACAGTGAAGAATTACCTTAGGTTTTTTTGTTTTTGTCATTGTTGTTTGTGGTGCTGGTGATGGAATGCTTGTCCTCATGTTCTAAGCAAGAACTTTACCGCTGAGCCAAAAAATGATCAACCATTTGAAAGGGACTGTCACCATGAGAGATGACAAACTTAGAAAAATTCACATTTAGGGGAACTGAGTTAATAGAACAAATAAAACAGAGTTTTAAATAAATATAATGTATAACCTCAGAGGAATCAGGGAAGGTTTCAAACAAGAACTAATTGAGTATGTTGGGAACAAACTGTTCAATAGTGAATCCTTCCACTAGAAGATCAAGGCGAGGAATCCTCCCAAAAGACAGTATAAGGGATAAAGGAATAGGGTGTGTGAGGGGAATCATCTTAGTTATGCTTTGGGTTTCCTGGGCAGGAAAGGAGAAGACTGATTGGGAGGAACTGTAACAGTCAGCTGACACATAAATTCTGGGAGTCACCTAGGGACCTTGCTGTGATTTACATTTCCCACCCTACCAACCTGATCCTCATGGTCATGTGGGCATGGTATTCAGAGGTGGGTCCTCTGGGAGTTAATTAGTATTAAATGAGATTGTGAGGACAGCCCCCCACGATGGTTTCAGTGGCTTTAAATGAAGGAGAAGAGGACCTAAGCTACCACACTTGCTCTGCCTCACCACATGATGCTTCAGACTGCCTGAGAACTCTGCAGAGTCTCTATCAGAAAGAAGGTCCTCACCAGATGCAGCCCCTCCAACCCAGACCTCTAGAACCATTCTAAAACGAATGTCTTCTTTTCTGTCAGAGTTAAACCTATAATTTGAGTTTCCCAATATGGAACAAAAATATGTTTACTATAACCTAAAACTGAAACCTCACAATGTGTGGTTGGGTGGAATCATTTTAAGAAACAAAACCATATGGATGAAAGGTAGCCATTTTGAAAGCCCCAACCTGTAACCAACCCCAATTTTGAATTAGGCAATCTTGTAGATTGTAATGGTGAGTTCCTCCTATCAGAGCAAGGGGCAGTGCTACGTTATGGATAAAAGCAGGCAGAGTGAAATAAATATAATGTATATCCTCAGAGGAATAAGGGAAGGTGTGCTTGCTTGCCAGACTCTTTGGTAGCACACTCCATCTGCAGAGCCACTTTCCAGTATGTGTCTGATTCCTTGTGGCACCCCAGTATTTCTAACAGCATGGAGGTAAATAAACTACCATGCTTTATGAATTCCCTGGCTTATGGTCTTCAGTTAGAACAACAGAAAATGGACTATGACCCTGTTGCTAGGAGAGATGTGGACAGAATTCAGGGATGGAGAAATTCACAGAGAACTCAAGGACATTTAGGAAGCAGAATCCATGAAACATGGTGAGGGGTTGTGCAAAGGAAGATGGAGACTGAGCAAGATGTTTCTAGGTTTCTGGTTTTGCAACTGTGTGTCTGGTGCCACCTTCATAGACAGGAGGGGACAGAGTGGAGCTGGATAGGATGGAGAAGATGGGCAAAGTTTTGAACACTTGAATTTGCCTCCAGAGACACACCCAGCAGAGCTGCCCCCTGGGCTGCTTGGTGTCCCCTGGTGGGTATGGAGCACAGGAGAGAGATGGGCTGGAGACAGTTTGGGGATCAGTCTGTGTGATAGATTTCTGACCCTCCAGAATCGGAGCTGTTTACTCAAGGTGATGGCAGCAAGTGGCAAGTACCTAGAATGGAATCTAGAGGAACACCAAACATTTAAATCTAGAGGAACACCAAACATTTATGAGCAGAGACCTCAAAAGAGAATCCTGGAGAGGTCATGGAGCTGGAGAGTGTTTGGTGCTTTGTAGACATTGAGATATTCCTGGGAAGAACAAGTTACTGACTTTGGGGTATAAAAGTGTCTACCAACCTTTCTTTTTCTGAGAGGAAAAGGCATGAATACCTTAATTACTAAAATGGAGGGGATGGATGAAGTAGGAGTTAGAGGGTGCATGGGAGACAAATTCCCACCCTGGCATTGCTCTGCCCAGAAGCAGTAATGGTGATTCAACACAGTGCTAAGAAGACAACATGTTAAATAAATTGACTCTGTGATTAGCTGCACTCCTCAATTATTAACATGTTTGATGTTTATGCTAAGTCATGTTGACAAGATGAACTGGCAAGATGCAGGATTCGCTGTATTATACATAACTAAGTTCCTAAGATGGCGTCTGATGTGCAATGATACAAGATTGAGCCTCTTAAGTTTAGGCAAAATACCTGATAATACTAATTATCTAATAATAGGTAATACATTTGAAGACACATCCTGCAGTATGTAAATGATGTAAACAATATTGTTTCTGTGACACTTTGTGTCAAGCAGTTATGCCAACAATGTGTTTGACTAAATTGAAGGTCAGCTGAGTCTGCCTGCACAATTCACTTGATCATCAGCAAGAAGAGCAGTTGAGCAAGTTAGAAAAAGAATGATCAAGGAGGAAGAATAAGGCAGGAGATGGAGAAAACCAAAGAACTGAGCATCTTCTATGTGTCCACACTGTACATGCTTAAAAGTGGTTCTCACAGAAAGTGCTGACTTTCTATGGTGGCTGCATTATCTCTGTCCACCAAGCAAGGACCTGAGGCTCAGAGACCCCTTGACCCTACACAAAATACAGGGATACATAAAAATTACTGTCAGGTCTCCCAACTCTCTGTTGTCCACTGTTGTGTAAAGAAGAGTGTTTTAAAATCACTCGATTTGAATTTTAAAATGCTTTTGAGCCTAGTCTGAATGACATTGAACGTTTTTAATACCTTCCTGAGGACTTGAAGGAAATTACACAGGGAAGGTGGGTAGGTGAGGAGAGATTAAGAATTACGAAACACACCTTCCCATCCCCAGCAGTAATCAATCCTCTCCCAGTCTCCACCAGGTCCCAGGAGGTTTCCTCCCCCAGGCAGCCACAGCCTTTGAAAGGTCAAACCACACTTGGTCACACCACACGGGTGGGTGTGAGGAAAATGTCAGACCGCCCCATCCCTGGGTAGTTTTTTCAGGGAGAACACCTGAGACAATTGAGGAGCCAATGTATGCCTCTCTAACAGCCACAAAACTGCCTCTAACAGTTTGTACAGAAGCCTGGCGGGAGCTGTATTTGTTTTTGAAGACTCATTTGACAGCAAATGGTATGTAAGTTTACCAAGGTTTCTAGGAAATTGGAGAAAATCAAGAGAGACTGCAAATTGCAGAAAGTAACTAAAGGGGTATCTTCGGGTGCATAAGTGATAAGAGAGATTTCTTAGTATAGAGTTGGATTTCTTAGTATAGAGTTGGATTTCTTTTTTTTTTTTTATCCCCTATAGGATACTTTTTTTGTTGTTTCTTTTTCCCCCCACATTTTCATTAGTGCATTATACTTGTACATAATGATGGAATTTTTTTGTTAAATACTCATACATGCACACAATATAACAATACAATTTGGGCAATATCACTCCCCAGCACTTCCCCCGTCTCTTCTTTGACTTTCATGAGATCCGCCCTAACTTTCCTTTCCTTTTTCCTCTCTAGTTTCTGCATAGAAAACATATTACCCTTGACCTTCTGAGTTTGACTTATTTCCCTTAATATGATAGTGTCTAGTTTCATCTATTTTCCTGTGAATGCCATAACTTCATGTTTCTTTATGGCTGAATAAAATTCCATTGTGTATATATTTCACCTTCTCTTTACCCATTCAACCACTGATGGACACCTAGGCTGGTTTCCATAGTTTGGCTATTGTGAATTGTGCTGCTAGAGTTGAATTTCATTTATGATCTTCCTTACTATTTCTGATTATTATTGTGTAACCACCTTTCAGCATCTCATTTCCACCTCCCTTGATTTTTGTACAACAGTTTGTCCTGAATGCTTTCTGTTCTCACTCTTGCTTTTTAACCTGCCTGACAACCTGCTGGCTTTACATATTCATGCTTTTTAAGTGTCCAGAAATCATGAATCTGCCCTCTAGCTCAATATGCAGGACACAGGCTATTTTAAAGTCAGTAACTTTGGTTTGGGCTTGGCCTCAGCATTGGGGATTGTGACTGCTACAATCTCAGGAATCACAGAAGTTCCAAAAGAAAAAAGAACATGCAGGGTTAAGGTTACCTCAAGGTGCTTCATGGATACAAGACTTCAGTCCAGTGCTTGCGAAGGGACAAAGGTAGGCTTTCAGAGTGAAGAAGGACTAAGTGGCACACTGCAAGAGGGGGGGACACAGCTGTCTCCAGAGGACTGTCTCCATGTGGGTATGTGTCACCTACACACAGATAGGGAAGTCTCTGCCCCCTGCCTTTCTTTCTGTCCCTGTTCTCTCTCTTACCAAACTCATCTTCTTCAAAGGCTCCAATTTCCTTAATGTCTGTCAAAGGGAATTTATCAGTGGTCAGGCTGATACCAGAGAAGGTTTGGCCAAGTTTATGATCATTTGAAGTGTGTTAAGTCAAAGATTGAGATTAATTTGTAACCGTATGACTTGGTTTAAAAAGAAGCGTTGGAGTATGCTGGCTACTGTTTACAACGATTCATTATCAACTTAATAAAGAACTAGAAGAGCAGAGACCAAAGTTTTCCAACACAAAAGAAATAAGTGTTAAAAGGGAGGAAAATGCTAATTGCCCTGATAAGATCATTACATATTTTATGTATATGTATCAAATTATACTCCCCATAAAGATGCACAATTATTGTGTGTCAATCAAAATGGAAATATTTTTTAAAGTTGTGGAATTTGAGGGAACCAAATTAAAGGGTATAGAATCAAATAAAAGAGTCACATAGGAGACAAATGTACTAAGATCAAAATATCGTCCTGTCTACAGACAAAGTTAGGCTGGAAAAAAAAGAGCAGACATGGTGACAGATGGATTTGCTAACACTGAATCCAAGTTGAACTTGCTCACCCTGTCATGGGCAGCCCTGGAAAACACAGGTCTGCCTCACTCAGGTCTGGGTAAGTCTGATCCCTTCCCAGAACAGAAAGTTCTATGGGACAGAGGTCAGGGAGGGGAGAGGAGGCGGTCACAACTGTGTCATGATAGGAAATCTGGGGAGAGGCCTACAAATACCGCTATAGTTAAATAAACTAAGAAGCAACTTCATGATTGGAACTGGCTAACACTAGAAACTTCTAGAAACAATAAGTTATTCTAGGGTCACGTTTATGAAAACATCAACCATTTTGGAAATACTGTTAACTTTGGAAGAAATAAAAAGACAGGGTCATAGAACAGTAGAAAATATATAAGTACAAATATAGACAGATGCCTGATGAAGGATCTACCGTGGTCCCCTACAATTGTTGTCAGGGGACAGTGGTTGAAGGAGCAGGGCTGCGTTCAAGTAGGTGGCCACACTCAGAAAGGCATAAGTGTACATGGCCGAGGCGACAAGTGGGACCAATGTGGGAAGGAGGCAAGGGCACAGACTTCATTTTAATGTGTAGAATAAGATCACTGGAAAATTAGCAGGTTTTTTAATGCCAAAAAAAGATGACCTGAGAAAGATGGACATCTCAGGGATGCTGCAAAAGTTTCCTTGAGTGCTGCAGGTGGTTGGACTAGACTGGTCCTTCTCAAACCATGTGATCTTGGCATCTTTGTATGCTATTAAAAATATTGATGGGCTGGGGATGTGGCTCAAGCGGTAGCGTGCTCGCCTGGCATGCGCGGGGTGCTGGGTTCGATCCTCAGCACCACATAAAAATAAAATAAAGATGTTGTGTCCACCGAAAACTAAAAATAAATATTAAAAAAATTCTCTCTCTCTCTCTCTCTTTAAAAAAAAAAAATTGAGAAGCCCTGAGAGCCTATTTATGTAGGTTATCTCTATCAATTCTTACTGTGCTCAAAATAAAAATAGACATTATTAAAGTATTTGTTTTCATTTAAACAACAACCTGTCTTGATTTTCTAGTTGAGTGGAAGACAACTGGATTCTCCTCTCTCCTCCTGCTTCCCATCTGTTATAATGGGTTGTTTTGGTTAAAGTGCATGAAAATCATGTAAGCTCACTAGATCCTTAGTTGGAGCATGGACAAGCATTTAGATGCTCCTTTACAGATGCCTGTGGATATTCTTCCTTGATATTACACCAAGCTCCAGAGTGGTCATTTTTTTAAAGGTTAGTTGCAATGAGAAATCTTAAATTGTATCAATAACTTTTCACATGTACATCAAAATCTTGATCTATTGCATGTCTCAATACATCTTTTACCCATTCATGATTTGGTAAAATCATGCTTAGTATTATATGAGGATCGTCTGGTGGTTTTGCAGATCCCCAGGTGTCTGTGGTCCCCTGCAGGGAACTACAGATCCCTCTTTGGGGATCACTGCACTAGATAACTTTCTCAAATTTAAGCACCAAAATACCATGAAAGAGCCCTCAGGGTGTCTAAGGAGTTTGCTCTACAGGGGAGACTAATCTCAGGTTTTATTGAAAGAGAACCTCACTCAAACCAGCTCAGGCAAAAAAAAAAAAAAAAAAAAAAGAAGCCAGCTGAAGTTTACTCTAGGCGCACTCTCAGAAATTCAGAAATCATCGGGCCACCCCAAAGCTGGGGTGATAGAACTGTGAAGACTGGAACTCCTCCCTCACCCTGAATGAACTCAGGTGGCCTCTCTTTCTGCCCAGTGTCTTCCAACTCCTGCACCTCTTCAAGCATTGGCCTTCCTAGTGGTGATGGTTCCTCGGCTCTGAGATAAATGTGGCTTTGATTAATCCGTAAAAGACTCCAGCTCCCATTCTCAGAGATATTGATGACAAGCAGCCATCTTCTCTCAGTTCTCAGATTGCTGACCCCCATCCCCTGAGGGAGCCAATTGGACTGGCTTAGCCTGATTTATGACTGGGGCAGGGGTCAGCCCCTGGTCCTCACTGGCCAGGAGCAAACGTGACCCCTAAATGCGTCTCCTCTATTAGGTCTTTGAATTGTGTATAAAGCAAAATGAAAGGTGAAAATGTAGGAACACAGAAACATCTGTAACAAGTGATATGCTATAGCACAGGCAGAAAATAGGAAAAACCCAGTAGTGTTCAGTGTGGTGATGTTGCGCTACTTAATATTCAGCAGGAGCAATCCTACTGGTTGATGTTTACTGGGGATCTTTCAGGTGGCAATCGTTAAATGAAGTCTTTGGAATGGAGTTTCCCCATTAAAAGGGAAAAATGACCCTAAATGTTATGCTCTACTTTCATACCTAATTTAGCATAAATATTAAGAGGATATCCTTAGAGCTGAGCCACTGGAATTTCTGCAACTGTATGCCATTGATTTTGAGGGGAGGAGGTAACTGAGGATTGAACTCAGGGGCACTGGACCACTGAGCCACATCCCCAGCCCTATTTTATATTATTATTATTATTATTATTATTATTGTTTAGAGACAGGGTCTCACTAAGTTGCTTAGCACCTCACTTTTCCTGAGGCTGCTTTGAACTCAGGATCCTCCTGCGTTAGACTCTGGAGCCACTAGAACTGTCTGCTTTTTGCCTATTGAACATTGTCTCAATCTTCACTCTTCTCTGATGTCAGTGTCTTCTGGTGAAAAGGAAACAGGGTGTGAGTTGGTGGGTCTGTGGGCAGAGTCTCAATTTCATTCTTCACGTCTTGGTGGACATTGCGAAGACTGACGAGGTGTGAGAGGTAAAGGCTTTGTTTGTTATGGAGAGTGGGAACCTGGATTCTGGGGAATCAAGTCCCAGCCCTGCCATTTCCCCACTGAATGACCTTAGGCATGTTTCTTAGACTCTGCACTTCCTTTCCCTCACCTGCAGGAATTAAAGAATTAGCCTTGCTCACAGGGTTACAGGGGTCACACGCACTGTCTGCTGCTGCTAAGGACGAGCAGAACTTTCCATGGTCAAAATGAGGCTAGGGTACGAGCACATGTGTTCCACTCCAGCCCCTGGAACACACCAGAATATCAAACACAGCCTTCATGTTCACAGTTTTCTTCCCCTCGTAGAGAAGCACCCATCATTTTTCTCCATGATGTTCTGTTGCACGACCCATTTCAAAGCACCGATTGGCCCAGAGCCTATAAAGTGCCACATGTTAGAGGGTTGGGGTGCAACTCAGTGGTAGAGGAAATGCTTAGTATGTGTGAGCCCCTGGGTCTGCTCCCCAGCACTCTGCTCCCTACAAAATGTTACATGTCATTTAAACCTAAACACTGTGCAAATATAAACTATAACTAGCTACTTCCTTTTTAATAGAAAGTTGTCCCAATGACACTCCTCCTTCTTGAACCTCAGAGGGGCACCAGAGGCAGCACAAAGGTTGTTGAGGAGCCGGAGTCTCCTAACCATAGTGGGCTCCAGTCTTGACCCCCACCCATAATCTGTTTTCTCTCTCTCTCTCCCTCCCTCCCTCCCTCTTTCTTGATTCCCAAGGATTGAACTTCGACTGAGCCACATCCCCAGCCCTTTTTAATTTTTTTTTTTTATTTTGAGACAGGTTCTCTCTAAATTGCTTAGGGCCTCACTAAGTTGCTGAATGGGGCTTTGAACTTGCAATCCTCCAAGGAAAATCCAAAGCCACTGGGATTAAAGGCATGCGCCGCCATACCCGGCTGGTTTTGCCTTTCTTGCTCTTAAGTTAGCTCTTCAAGCTTGCAGATCCTGCAGGCTTTTCACAGGTCAACTTCCCACAATCAGGGTAAAAAGCCTCCCCTCCACCAGGTGGGTGACCTCAAGTGATTCAACCAATGCTTCTACCAGTTTGTTGTGGCAAATAGATTATTTCTCTGCTTTGCAGCATGTGGCTGACCTGCCGCTGTATAAGGCACACATGTCTTCATAGGGAGCCTGTAGGTCATCACTTTACATTGGAGAACAATTTGCTGGATGGCTCCTGTCCTTTGTGTGACTTGCAGAAAAGATCATGTCTGATCTATGACAAGTTGTGCTCTGTCCAAGGGAAATCAGGACAAGTGCTGCCTGGCTGAGCGGAACATGTTTAAAACCCTTGGGCTCCATGGTCTTGAACTTCTGAAAGGCAGTTTTTGTCCAGAACCTTCCACCTTGACTCCTTTTCTAAATGCTTCCAAAAGCTTTTAAGGCCCTGGTTGTGGGGAGAGGAGTTGGAAGTGTCAGAGAGCCTGACTCCCTGGGGACAGTGATTGCAAGCGCATGTCCTGGCAAGTTCTGAGCATCAGTGATTTAATTCTTGCTGATGGAGGGAGTGAGGAACCACAACTTAGGAGAGGAAGAGGCACTGGAAGAATTCCTTGCAGGTGGCAAGCAGAAAGTCTGTCATTATTCTCAATGGAGGAAATGGGTTTGGGGGACGTGCTGAGCCCATAGAGGGGAAGAGCTAGAAAAAGTAGTGACAGAATCCTAGACCTTGGGCTTGAGTCATGGGCTGCCAATCTAGTATCCATGGACAGAGGCCAACAGCACTTCCTCACCTGTAAAACGGGAACATTACTGATGCCTTCCTTGCTTAACAGGACTAGGAAGAGGATGTCAGTTGGGAAAACATGCTGGAAACCCCATGCATGATTTCTGATTGCCTCTTGCTCTTTGGCTGTGTGTGTGTGGGGGGGGGGGGGGGGTGAGCAGGGGGGTGGTGGGGAACAGCAGTGAGTCAGAGTGATGCTTTTATCCTAGTGAATTCCCTCCCATATTCAGAAATGGTACTTGACCTCTGATCACTGGGATACTTTTTTAGCTTGAGCCAACATTTGAAAGAACATGTACCCCAATGTCATCTGGGGTCCTCTCTGCCCCTTTACATATAGGACCCAGGGCCTTCAAACACTTATTTTCTAGGCCTGGGTAATTCAGTGCCCCTCTGAAGCTTTCTGTTAATTTCCAGGAAACTTGAATCCTATAGGCACTTAAAGTGGCTCAAGAGCTTTGACATTTTTGATTCCTCTTTTCTTCACCCCAGCGTGAAACTCAGCTCTTCAATAGTATCTATTAAAATGTCTAGAGATTCTTTCTCCAATTATCTGTTAGTGGGTATCTAGATTGATTCTCTATGTTCTGTGTGTATATGCACACTGTGATATCATTCAGCCACGAAAAGAATAATATCCTATCATTTGAATAAAATGGCTGGAACTGGAGGACATTACGTTAAATAAAATAGATCAGACACAGAAAGACAAAGATCACATGTTCTCTCTCATATGTGGTTGTTGAGAAAGTAGATCAGAATATATAATAGTCATTACTAAATCCTGGGAAGAGCCAGAGAGAAGGAGAGTAGAGACTAGATAATACCCAAACACAGTGAGATAGAAATACTAAGCTCTAGCATTCTACAACACAGAGGGGGGGACTATAGTTAACAATAATCTATTGTGTATTTTATAAATGACTAGAAGACAGATGCTCAACAGCCCCAAACACAAAATAACAAAACCTGGAAACATTAATTACCTTTGTGTGATCAGTATATATACTGTACCCATAAAGTTATGTAATTGTTACATCTTAACATGTTTTAAATGTTTAAGGAGATGGCTATGTTAACTTTCCTGATTTGATCATTGTACACTAAATACATATATCAAATATTCACACTTTACCCCATAAATTTGTATAATTAAAATAATAATTAATAAAATAATTTTAAAATCACCTTTGCCAAGAGTCTCGTGATTAAGGAGATCTGGCTGATGAGGAAAGGTTTCTCAAATCTCATCATAATTTTCTTGCCCCCGGTCTCAGTCTTCTGTCCCCTACCTCATTCTATTTGGATCCCTCTCACAAATAGAATGTGTCCTTTTACCAAAGTATCCCTCTCCCGATGTCTTACCCAAGGATGTGGATTTACCTCTTGTAGGTTGAAGCATAGAGGGTCAGTTTGTGTCTCAAAAGCATGCATCAAAGCCAATTTTCCAAATGTATCTTGAAATTTCTGATGTAATTTCAAGAAATGCAAGTGAACAAAATTTTTTTTCACACTGGTTTAAGTATGAGCTATGCTCATTCATTCCACTTCTAGTAAACTTTATATTTTAGATGTACTAGAAGTTGCAAAGCTACTACAGAGTTCCCACAGTCGTTCCCATAGTCCCCACACCCAGTTTCTCTGATTGTTAATACTTTACATTTACTGTGGGGACTTTTCTCATAATTAATGAACCAACATCAAGGCATTGCTATTACAGGTTGAGCATCCCTAATCCAAAAATTTTAAATCCAGAATATTCCAGAATCTGAAACTTCATTAGCCCTAATCAGATGATACAAGGAGAAAATTCCATATTGTGAAAACTTTGTGGAAGTATTATTATTAAAATGTTTAGGGCTGGGGTTGTGGCTCAATGGTAGAGTGCTTGCCTAACATGTACGTGGCTCTGGGTTCAATCCTCAGCACCACATAAAAATAAGTAAAAGGTATTGCATCCAACCACAACTAAAAAAAATACTTTAAAAATGTTTAAAATGTTGCATAAAGCTACACTCAGTCTCTGTGCATAAAGTATACACTAAACATAAATGAATTTCAAAATTAGACTTGGGATATATCCCTAAGAAAGCTCATTATGTAAATTCAAATATTCCAAAATCTGGAAAAATCCAAAATTCAAAACACTTCTAGATGCAAGCACTTCAGTTAAGGGAGACTCACTCTGTATCAAGTAAGCACATGCTTTATTCAGATTTCCTTCATTTTCACCTATGTCCTTTTCTATCCCAGGATCCCATCCAGGAGATCATATCATATTTGGTCACCATGTCCTTAGGATCCTCTTGGCTGTGACAATTTGTCACAGTTTCTCCTTGTTTTATGTGACCTCTTTAGTTCTGAGGAGTGTGGGGCATGTATTTTGTAGAAAGCCTCACAACTTAGATTTGTCTTGTGTGTTTAGTATGGTCAAACTGGGGCTATGGGTTTGGGGGAGGAAAGCCACAGAGGTCAGGTGCCTTTTTTATCACATTACACCACAGGTGCATGACCATCACTGTTGGTGTTGACCTTGATCACCTGTCTGAGGCAGTGTTTACTGTACCACCTTCCCTGCCCCACCTTGTCCCATACTGTACTCTTTGGGGGAAATTCACTAAATACAGTCTCACTTAAAGATAGGGAGTTATATTCCATCTGCTTGAGAGGTGAGTACCTACATAATTTTTTTAAAAAAATTCTGAACAGGAGATTTGTCTATTCTATATTTGGTTATTTATTCAATCATTTATTTATGTAAGTTAGGTTACTATCACTATTTTATACTTTAGGTTATGGTCCAGTATTCAATTATTCATTTTACTTCTCAAATTGTTCTGACTTTACCTTGGGGATTCTTTCTTTAGGCCAGTTATTTTGATATAACTCCATAATTTTGCATTTCATTTTTTGGCATTATAAGATGTCCCAGGTTCATTTCCAGGTATATTCCCTGCCTCAGCCTTAGATTCAGCCATTTCTCCAAGGAGCCCTGGTTCCTGGTTGCTTTGATTAGAGAAGGGCTTTAGAAACCAAGGTAAGGGTGCTGGTGTACAAACTGCTGCTAGAGTACCCTTAATTCTGGGCCATCTGGACCAGCAGACCTTGGAAAGAGATGAGTATATATTTACCTTCATGTACACATATCTGGAATTATTTAAAAATTTTTTTTTGTTCTAAACAAAAGTACACACTGATGCTTGCTACTAATGCCCCTGAAGTCACACCTGGGTCCTTTCAGGCTTTCTCCTTGCATCTGTGTAACACCATTCCAACAGTGAGAAACCTGGTTCCCACGGTCTACCATCTTGTATTAATTCTTTTACCCAAAGGTACACCTACAGACATATCAGAGTTGCTAACTTGTACTGTGTAAGAAACTACTTTATCAACTACAGTACAGTATTTATGGACAATTTCTTTACCTTTAGTCTTACAAATGCCCATAATTTCCAAAGCTACTCAGGTCAGCACCTTCCCCTCCTCCTTCAGTGAGGTTATATCATACATTTTTTAAAATATTTTTTTTTAGTTGTTGATGGACCATTATTTTATTTATTCACTTATATATGGTGCTGAGAATCAAACCCAGTGCTTCACACATGCTAGGCAAGTGCTCTACCACTGAGCTATAACCCCAGCCCTATATCATACATTTTTAACACGGCCACAACTTTTGTCACAGGCTGAATTCTATCCTGAAATCCCCAGAATTCCTAATTGATTTTTTAAAAAAATCTTATAAGTACATTAAGTTTCACTCTGTGTGTTGTGAGATTCCATGAATTTTGATAACCACATAAGTCACCACAAAAATATAGTACAAAATAGTTTCATATCCCTAAAAGAAAATCCCATGTTTTCCCCTACCCAATTTTCCTCTCCATGCCCTTGTTGAAGACTAACCTGTTTCCCACCTCCATAGTTTTCCCTTTATCAAAATGTGATATGAATGTGATCATGTAGTAATGCAGCTCTTTCATACTGTTTTTTTTCCTTTAGCAATATGCATTTAATACTCATCCATGTTCTTGCTTGGATTGATGATACATTCCTTTTTGGTTGCTGAATAGCATTTTATTGCATAGATGTACAACAGATCATTTATCCATCCGTGTATTAAAGGATATCTTACTTGCTCCCATATTTTAGAAATCATGAATACAGCTGCCATAAATATTTGAATGCAAATTCTATGTGGACATAAGTTCTCAAATCAGTTGAGTAAATACCTCAGTATGCAATTGCTGCATTGCAAGGTGATAGTATGTTAAGCCTTGTAGAAACTTTGAGACTCTTCCAAAGTTATTTTGCACTCCCACCAGCAATGATTGAGAGTTATTATTGCTTCGCATCTTTGCCACCAATTGCTATTTTCAGTTTGGGGATCTTAGCCATTCTAATAGGTATGCACTTGTATTCCACTGATACTTACTTCAGTTCTAAAATCCATATTAAATCATGGCCAATTTGGAGCATGGAAGAATTTTTTATTGGCCCTGGATTTTACATTATTTTTTAAAGAAATAATCTTGGCACAGCCAAAAGGCTTAATAGAAAGCAGCTCACCGAATCCCTCAGTGTACCAGATCCTGCAGAATTTCTTAGTATGAAAACAGAAGCATCAGCTTGCTTAGGAACTTTAAGGGGTATCTGAATATAGAAAAAATACAATGACCAGAGAAAGGAGCAGAATACATAATCAGCTTTTGTCAAAACAAGAAAAAAAAAAAAAACTGTCTTTAAATGCTTCATTAAGAAGTTAAGAAAAGTGCAGGGAAGCTGAGCACAGTGGTGTGTGACTGTGGTCCCAGAATTCAGTGGGCTAAGGAGGGTAGCTTCAGCCCAGGAGTTCAGGGCCAGCCTGGGCAGCATAGAGATGTCTTGTCAGGAAGGAAGGAAGGAAGGGAGGGAGGGAGGGAGGGAGGAATGAGATAAAAAGAAACAGCAAGAAAAAGAAGAAGAGAAAAGAAAGAGAAAGTACAGATACAAGAGGCAAAATATCCGTGATGATGGGAACATGGACTTGGTGCTGTTCGCCAAGTACAGCACCATTTGTTTATAAACAAAGATTCAAAAGGTAAAAAGTTCATTCTTTATCCCTCATGAAATAACCCATAATTACAGCATTCCTTGCAGTTTGCTGCAAGTTAGAAAAAAATTTGATGCTGGGAGCAGATGGGAATGACAGCTGGGGACGGGGAGTTACAGCCCATGCCAATTCCAGGTGCCCTTGGTGGTGAATGATCAGCCCCTAACTTGTTGGGGACCTAGCTTGCTGTTTATTTGTCTTGAGTTGTATAGATGCCACTTATTTCCAAGGCTACTTACTTGGGTCAGCTAAATACACGTACTCAGCAGGCTGGACAGGCACAGAGACGTTGCAGGCAGTGACTGCTCCATGCCAGGTCATGCTTCTGTTTGCACTGCCTCCCATTCTCAGCTATGCCTGATGAGTTCTCAAGAAGGCCTCTCTGAAGGCATTGCTCGTCTATTTCAGGCAAGTTCTTCCTGTTTTCCAGCAGTCTCTGGATTACTTGGCTCCCCTTCCTCCTTCCTTACATTCCAAGCTCAGATCTGTTTACACAACTGGACTTCATCTGGAAAGAACACTATTTACCAGAAAATTCAGAACCACCAATTCCCCCACCGAGCCAGCAGCCCAGGCCCTGCCCCTCTGCTTCCTGACCTCTGACCTCTTGACCATCCCTGCCTTCCTCCTTTCCCTAACTGTTATTGTTAATACTGTCGGTAGAGCAGCAACAGAATCCCACTCTGCAGCTTGAATCAAGATCACAGATCTCAGATGACCTAGAATTCTCCACATTCTCAAGTACTTCATGTATTTATTTTTAAAAGTCAACAATGATTTTTGTTCCAAAATTGTGAATTTCAGTTTTTAAAATTTACCTAAAATGGCATGAATGAATCTCAAATATCATGTGACAGTCGTCCTCCAAATCCATGGGGCAATCATTCCCAAACCTCTGGTGGCCGGTGCCTGAGAGTGGGTAGAACAGCCTTACATGTGGTCTTTCTATATATCCCTATGATAAAGTTAATTTTTCAATTTGGCACAGGAAGAAATTAAGAGCAATGATGAATACTACAATAGAACAATTATGACGATACACTTTAATAAATTTGCCAGCATCACTATTGTCATGCTTCAGGGCCATTGCTATGTAAAATAAGATTGCTGGAATCTAGGCACTGTGATCCCACAACATCGATCTGACATCCAAGATGACTACCAAGTGCCTATAGGCAGGTAGTGCATACAGCATGGATACACTGGATGAAGGGGTGATTCACGCCCCTGGTGGGATGGAACAGGCCAGCTTGAGATTTTATCACACCTCTCAGAGCAATGTAGAATTTATGAATTGCTTATTTTTAATTTTTCTTTTAATATTTTTGGACTGTAGTCAGTCAATGTTAACTGAAACCACAAAAACTGAACCAACAGATAAGGGGATACTATTGTATAAGTAAGAAATCAGACATAAAACAGTACATTTATATAATTCTGTTTTATATGAAGTTCCAGAACAGGCAAAGCTAACAGTGGTGATACAAATGAGCATCGTAAAGCTTTGTAGTGGGGGGGATGGGACATTATTGATTGAAAAAATTGGTTACAGGAGTCCCTGTGTATGTGTGTGTGCATGTGTGTGTGTGTGTGTGTGTGTGAAAAGTCACCAAACTATATACTTTATATTTTGTATTTCATATACATTGTATCTCAATAAAGCATTGGAAAAAAAGTTTCCCTAGAGTGAATAGACTAAACTATGAATACTTGCATGCAAAATATTCTTAGAAATCCCCTAGAGCCCTTCATTTAAAGGAAGCACAGAGAGATGGAGGTTTGCCTAAAGAAACACAGCCAGTTAGGCCTAGACTCTGATCCAGAGATAACAGAACATTCTTCTTCTAATCCAGGGCTTGGAATAAAATTTCCCTAAATAAACACTTTTCTTTATTTTTGAAGGGAAGTTTTAAGACATTTTCTTACTGGAAGAGATCGATCACACTTCATCTGAATACCACCTTCTCCATGATATCTAAGTAAGAATATGCTGAACCCCCAATTCTCCAATTTGTAGGGGTCTACACCCTCACCAATATTTTTACAAGAGACATTGGGGTGATGGGGCAGTGTCAGGTTTGCTTCTTCAGGTCACGTGCTACCAGGTCCCAAATTTCTGTTCTTCACTGACCTCACCAAAAAATGTACTTCTTCCTTGATTTCCATACATAGTCCCAGACTAGACATTTGTCATGCACTGTGGTCGCACCTTCCCAGACTTGAGACTTTGCACATCTTGTGAGTTTGAGAGCTGATGACTGTGGTGTGGGTTCCACTGGGTGTGCTCCAAGGGTGACCTAAGTGCGACCCCTTCACTTTAGATACTCCTCCACTTGTCTTGAAGTTACATCCCAATAAACTCATTAGTTGAAAATTAAAGTAAAAAACGCATCAAATACACCCACACCACCGAGCAGGCTGATTCAGCTTCACAGCACTCTGTAGAGTGTGGGGTATTTCCCCTTGTGATCTTGGGGATCCTCCGATCATCTTGGGAGGATCCTCCCAAGATCCTCCCAAGATGACTGACTAGGAGCTGTGCTTGCTGCCACCCAGACTTGCAAGAGGATCTAACTGCATAGCGCTACTCCAGGAAAAAAAAAAAGATCCAAGTTAAAAATCTGAAGGGTGGTTTCTGCTAAATGTGCATGACTTTCCCACCATCATGAAGTTAAAAATCATGAGTTGAATTATCGTGAGTTAGGAACCATGTATGCATGGTCTACAACCCTTCTCTGGCTCCCAGACATTCTCTGAGTTCACTACTATCCTTTGCTAGATTTATTCACCTCTTAACTGATTTGTATTGTTTTGTAACTCAGAACTTGACAGGATGTTAGTAATTTTATGTGTAATATACCCTGATGAATATTTGGAGGAGACAAATCATATCATATATCACATTGATGCAGACAAGCAAATCTCAATTGACCACATGAACTTCATGTTCTAATACTCCTGCAGAAGTCCCACTGGGCACTTAGCACTGGTCAGACATAAACCTTCTTCCTTCTCTAGAGATCCCATGCTCATCAGATCTGTCTGGCTTCTTTCACCATTTCTTCCCTTCCAGAAGCAAAGCTAAATCTCTCCCTGGTTTTGAGCAGAGCACTTGAGCCATCTTGGTTGCTGCCTGGTCTCCTACCCGTACCCATGCCTTTGGCATCTCACTTTCCCTTAGTGGTTGGTTAACCATGAGAGCTCCTTCTCCAGGAGAATGCCTGGAACCTGCTGGTACAATAGCTGTATGGCAGGAAATAGGTACCAAAGATGTGAGCAGAGGCATTGGTCACACGTAGTCCTCAATGCCCTTTCTTCTTGTATAGCCACTTGGACTCCATATGAAGATAGCAGCCTAGGAAGATGGAAAGGACCTAGGTCCAAGTCACTTCTTCAAGGAAAGCCATATTCTCTCATTTGACTGAGGCAGAGCTGAGAAAAAAATCTTTTCATTATGTTAAGGCTGAGATACTCAGAAGTTGTTTGTGGTCACATTTAGCCTCCCTGTATAGTATACTGACCATAGTGCTAGTGACATCCATTCATCCATGGTGGATAGACCTTGGACTCTGAAGCACCACCCCATATTTTTTTCCTATAAAAACTGTCTCCATGACCAGCTTTGAGAGGTGTTCCAGTGGTGTGGGAATTCAGAGTTGGATCTCTCTTGCACTCCAACTAGTGTCTGGTAACCTAGATGACTTCTGCATTTCCCATGGCCTCTGCCTCTTGGAAAGGCTCCTCGTTACTTATTTACTACTTGGTGTAGTTCTTAAAAATGTGTTGTGACTTCTTTGGTTTTGCATTTTCAGCTTTATTTCTCAGGGAATTAAAATACTTGCTTTGGGGACTTGGGCCCTCAGGAAGGAATTGAGGAGGTAATTTGAGGGCTGCAATGTCCTACCTGCCTCAAAGAACACTCAGATGACCTATGTGTGGTCATGTACGTGTGGTGAATTTGAACTTGACTACAAATCCATTGCAAGATGAAAAGCAGTGAGTCTGATTTCTAAAGTAAATGATTTTTGTGGAACTTGAGAGTTAATTTCACACAGCTTCTTTTCTTTTCCAACATGAGATTTCCTTTCACAATGTGGTAGACAGTGGATGACCTCAGGCCTGATTCAATTATCAGCTAATAATGAGAAACTTTCCCACCTGAAGTGACCTAGCCCACTACTGGCTGATGATCAAGTGGGGGTTTCTCCTGGTTTTATTTCCAAGCCCAACTCCCTTTAATTCCTGGTTCTACTATTTTAAAAGATTAGATACTGATTTGTAGTCCACATCACAACATCCCTTTGTGTCTGACTCTCACTTCTATTCTACAGAAGCTCCTCATTTATCTGTGGAGGAAACTTTTTCGTTTTTTTTATTTGTTCTAATTAATTATACATGGCAATAGAATGCATTTTGACACACTGTATACAAATGGAGCAAAACTTCACCTTCTTCTGGCTGAACACCGTGCAGAGTCACACCGGTAGCATAATCATACATATATATAGGGCAATAATGTCCACCTCATTCTACCATCCTTCCTGTCCCCACACCCCTTCCCTTCTCTTTACTCCCCTCTGCACAATCCAAAGTTCCTTCATTCTTCCCTACCCCCCCCCATTATGGATTAGCATCCACTTATCAGAGAAAACATTCAGCCTTTGGTTTCTCAGCTTACTTCGCTTAGCATGATATACTTTTAATTCCATCCATTTATTGGCAAATGCCACAATTTCATTCTTCTTTAAAGTTGAGTAATATCCCATTGAATATATATCACATTTTCTTTATCCATTCATCTATTGAAAAATACCTAGGTTGGTTCCATAGTTGAGTTATTGTGAATTGAGCTGCTATAAACATTGATGTGGCTACATTACTGTAGTGTACTGAATTTAAGTCCTTTGGGTATAAACCAAGGAATAGGATAGCTGGGTCAAATGGTGGTGCCATTCCAAGTTTTCTGAGGAATCTCCATACTGCTTTCCATAGTGGTTCTAAAATGTTTCACAAATGCCTCAAACCATAGTACCAAACTCTATTTATACAATTGAAATTCCATATTTCTAGGTTCTTCATCCATAGATTCAACCAACCACAGATAAAAAATATTTTCTAAAATATTAAATATAAATATTTAATATTAATATTAAATATAAATATTTAATATTAATATTAAATATTTGTATTTAATATTAATATTAAATATTTATATATAATATTAATATTAAATATTTTAAATATTAAATGGCATCCACTTTAAATATGTCAAGACTTTTTTCTTGTCATGATTCCCTACACAGCTTAGTTTAATAATGATGTTGTATGTCATCTAGTCATGATTTAAAGTATATAGGATGATATGTGTAGGTTATATTGTAGATATTATGCCATTTCAAATAAGTGACTTGGGCATTTGTGGAGTTTGCTATACGAGGGTAGTTCCTGGGACCCTATGGATACTGAGGGACCAATATACTATGTTTTTTTTCCTACACATAAAATTTAATTTAAATATTAATCAAGGGAGAGATTAAAACAATAAATAAAAATAAAATAGAATGATGGTGACAATATATTGTAATAATATTTAAAACCTACCATCATTTATTTCTGGAATTTTCTAAGTACTATATTTGAACAGCAGTTGACTACAGGTAAATGAAATGACAGAATGTGAAAACATGGATAAAGGGGACTACCATATATTGTTTTCCCAGCCTTCATTTTTCTCTTTATCCTAATTTATTACCTAGGATTTGAAATCTCATCTCGTCTTATGTCATATGAATCTTTGTGAATTGTCTTAAATCCTATTTTTGGAATAAAGTGGATTAAAGAAAAAGAAAGAAAATGCCCCCGGAGACATACAGAGTAAGTCAAAATTCTTTTCTTCATGTCAGCACTGTCAAATATGTGAAGGCGGCTGTCACATTTCCCATTGCCTTCCTTCCACATTTTGCGTGATGTGAATTTCTTCAACCACAGATGGCATGGATTCCAGATTCCACTCCATCATAGGTTGACCTTCTCATCTCTGGTTGGTAAGGAGACCCACTGAGTCCTGGTGCAATCAGCTCTGACCAGCCCAGGTGTGAGGGGACATGGGACAGTCCTAGACCCTCTGTGAATGAGCTGGTGTGTCTGATGTCAGCCTTCAAGAAAGGACAAGGTGCCACTGTGACTGTGGCCATGTGCTCGGGTCCACAGATCATTTCCTCCCCAGACAGAAATATTTTATTATTTTAGATCAGTTTCTCAAAAATTTAAAACCTGTCTTCCTCTTTGACACATCTAAAACTCTCCTGCCTTTCTTTAATATTAAAACTTCCAAGAAGTCTTTTCTTCCATTTTTCAAATGTAAAATCATAATATTGTATATCCGTGTATACCAGCACTCAGACATACCCCACAGGGTGTGGGCTTCTCTGAGAATCACAAGACTCACATCTTCATCACTATTATCTGGATCTCAAATGCCGCCCCCCCACCACAAAGGGCCCCCAGGGCCAACGTTTGGCCTCAGCCCAGGGCACCGATCGCTGAGGAGAGGTGGAGCCTTCAGGAGGTGGGGCCTACATAGGTCACTGGAAGCCTGCCCTTGACAGGGCTATCAGGACGCTGGGTACCTCTGTGTCTGCGATTCCTGGCTGCTATGCCTTAAGCAGCCTTCCTCTGCCATGCATTCCTACAGTGGTTTTCTGCCTCACCTCAGTTCCAAGGACTCTGGGGCCAAGTAACCATGGACTGAAACTTCTAGCACTGTGGACCAAACTACACCTCATTATAAGGTGTTTCTCTCAGGTTGTCATGGAAATCAGCCTGACACATCCTTTTGGTTTAATATTGTATTTGGGGTTAGACCACCCACCTTCTTCTCCAGTACTTTTTTTTGGTGCTCCCCCCCAAAAAAATTACTAAAGAATAAATGTTTATTGTTGGGTGCAATGGTACATGCCTATAATCCCAGCAGCTCTGGAGGCTAAGGCATGAGGATCGTGACTTCAAAGCCAACCTCAGCAACCCTGAGGCACTAAGCAACTCAGTGAGACCCTGTCTCTAAATAAAATACAAATTAGGGCTGGGGATATGGCTCAGTGGTCGAGTGCCCCTGAGTTCAGTATCCAGTACACATAAACAAACAAACAAATAAATAAATAAATATGAATACTGGAAACTATCCCTTCCCCCCCAAAATATGAGGCAAAGTCTAATTTCCCAAAGGAATTAATTGAAATAAACACTTGGCTTCTCTGAGTTCAAGGGTAACAGTACTCATTTGTTTTGTTGGTGTAAACTAATCAATAAAATCAGTAAGAGTTGTAGGTCATAGATTAGTAAAAAAATATAGATTATAGATATAAGATTTTGATAAGTGAGATAAGAGAATTATAAAGCAAGAACTGTCATAGACAGGCCTAAGACTCCATTTTGCTGCCATATATATATATATATATATATATATATATATATATATATATAAACAAAAGCTGTCTTCTTTTTAAAAAAGATTGTTTTTCTGTACTTTGTGCCCCACAGAATGTACCCAACTCAGGATATGGTGGTGGTCGTGGTGAGCTACATCCTGGGTTTGAGTTCATTTATGGGTCTACAGGACTTTGAAATAGATTATCGCCCCTACTCAGCTGAAACTCAGGATTTGGTTGTTTGACACTTGCTTGGACCCGAGATGCGATTAACTAAGTTGTAAGCTAACTGCTTTTTTTAGCTTCTGTAACTTGCTTGCTGGCATGACCCTGAGAAAAGCCTCTGAGTTGTGGTTTTCATCCTTAAATTCCCAAGACATAGGACAGGAAATTGCTGTTCTTCCACAGAGCATCAGTCTCTACGGATGGGTGACAAGTCCCTGGCCAGGTAAATAAAGCTCTCTTGTTTGAATTCGGGCTTAGAGTGTTTTCTGAGGCAGCTCCCCATGAGAGTTTCAATTAAAAAAAAAAAAAAAGTCTACTCCTTTATTTTTTTCTGGTCACTTTCTGTTCAGACTAACACACGAACTCTGCTTCAGGGCAGAATTTTGCAAGGGAAAAGAGGTGACGCCTCTGGGAACCAGACAGTATTTTTTTTCCCCTGGTACTAAGGGATAATATGCTCAGTATTTCCATTTCCGAAAATTCAAAGCAGTGAATAGCAATGTATCACAAAGTTAAAGGAAGGAATTAAAACAGTTTAGAAGTTGTTTGTAAGGAGATGTGATTGTGAAAGAAAGGAAAACGAAGAAGGAAGGGAAAGAGAGAGAAAGAGAGAGAGATAGAGGAGGGGAAAGAGACAGAGAGAGGGAAAATAGGCAGGCAGACAGAAAGGAGGATGGACAGACACAGGTAAGACAGGGAGAGAGACAGAGCGTGAGTGAACAGATCAGGGGGACTTTCCCACCCTCAGCATCCACTCGTCTTGCTCCACCCCACACCTCAAAAGAGAAAGAGAGCAAAGAAATGGGAAGAAGGTGAAGGGAAGGCAGGCCCCGTGGCCCTGCCAGAACAGCCGGGTCCCCAGGCATAGACCAGCCAGGCACAAGGACAGATATGGAAGACCAAATATCACCAAGAGGGAGTCCTGGGCACTGGTGGTCTCAGCAAAGGGCAGAAGGTATACATCCCTTCACATATTTCTAAAAATCTACTTTGTACCTTGCCAAGGAATAGAGAAAGTCTTTATTCCAGATGGGAATACAGCCAGATTTCAAATTTTAGAAAGTAAAGAACAACTTCATCTTCAACAGTATACTACAGGGACACAGCCACATCAATGTTTATGGCAGCACAATTCACAATAGCTAAACTGTGGAGCCAACCTAGATTTCCTTCAGTGGATGAATGGATAAAAAAATGTGGCATTTATACACAATGGAATGTTACTCAGCAATAAAAAAGAATAAGATCATGGCATTTGGGTCATGGCATTTGCAGGGAAATGGATGGCATTAGAGAAGATTATGCTAAGTGAAGTTAGCCAATCCCCCCCCCCAAAAAAACAAATGCTGAATGTCTTCTCTTGATGTATGGGGAGTGACTCAAAATGGGGTTGGGAGGGAGAGCAAGGGAGGAAGATTACCTCTAGACAGGGAATAGGGGTGGGAGGGAAAGGGAGGGAGAAGGGGAATAGCATGGATTGTGAAAGGAGATCCTCATCATTATACAAAATACATGTATGAAGATGTGAATTTGGTGTCAACATGCCTTATATATAATCAGAGATATGATGAATTATGGTATAATGGTGTATTAAGCAGAATAAAATAGACATTATTATTGCTGTGGGTATATATGTGAATGCATGACCAATGTGATTCTGCAACCTGTACACTCAGAAAAATGAGAACTTATATCCCATCTGATTCAATTGTATATGTCAAGATCATTGTACTGTCATGTGTAACTAATTAAAACAAAAAAAAATAAAAAATTTTAAAAAAATAATTTAAACTGAACCCCAGAATCTATGCTTGGAGGACAGTCCCATAGAAGCTACCCTCTTTGCACCTAATGGACTTTTCCTAAATGAGAAATAAAGTTTTATTGTGTTGAGCCAATGGGAAAAAAAAAGAATTGTAATGCAAAAATAAATAAATAAAAAAAATTAAAAAAAAAGAAAAGAAAAAAAAATAAAATCATATTTCTCCGTCTTCCCCATCCACTCTCCAATGTCAGGCTGGCTTGTGCCGTTTTTTAGGGCCTGTGGTTTCAACTTTGCATTAACTTATTTACAACCTGAATGGTTTAAGAAGAGTAAAAGAATAAGCTAGTTTTAGATGAGGAAATGAGATCCCTGCCTTGCCATCCATTCCTCGAAGGGAGAATGTCACCTGATGCAGGCAGATACTGGTTCGGGCAAAAGGGGCTTAGAATGTCCCTGCTGCTGTTGCCATTTTTCCTCCACAGTCATTAGCTAAATCTTTCAGGGTCTTGGGCCTCACCAGGAATTCTTAGGCTGAGCAAGAACCTTACAGCACTCATTCCCAGGTCTGAGGAGAAAGAACCCCCCAGCTGCACCTGGGAATGTTTCCTGCATCATCTTAGGTACTTGGAAGAAGCAAAACAATAGAAAAGTGGGAGTTTTTAGATGAGACTGAATTCCCCACTTCCCCAATTTCCTCTGGGTTCTTGTCTTGTAAATGTTGTAGAATAAAATCCACAGACAAACACGGAAGGGAAGGGGTGTGGCTGCTATAAACTGACCGCAGACAAGGTGGCTTACAACAACCATTCGACATCCTGGAAGCTAAGTTCAAAATCAAGCTGTCAGAAGTGCCTTGTTTCTTCTAGAGGCTCCAGAGAAACATCGATTTGCCTCTTCCAGCCTTCCTGGCCACCAGCATTCCGTGGTGTCTCTGCCTGTGGCCACATCAATCCAGTCTCTGCCTCTGTCTTCACCAGGCCATCTCTTTCTTTCTTTCCTTCCTTCCTTCCTTCCTCCCTCCCTCCCTCCCTCCCTCCCTCCCTCCCTCTCTCTCTCTCTCTCTTTCTTTCTTTCTTTTCTTTGTCTTATAAAGACACCCATCACTGAATTTAGGGCCCACTTTGGATAATCTGGGATGATCTAAGAGCTTAACTTAATTATATTGTAAGACCCCTGTTCCAAAGAAGTTCACATTCAGAGGTTCCAGAAATTGGGATGTGAGCAGATCTTTGGGGAACCCACCATTTAACTCCTGGAGCATTTGTCCAAAATGCCACCTCTCTGTGGCTTGGCCAGCTCTCTGCTTTAAACATCACTGACTGTGACGTGTGCTTTCTTGTGGCCTAATGCTTTCTTCTTGTGTTACTCTTTTGTCACATTTTTAAGCTCCTTAAGGGCAGAGGCCTCCTCTGCTTATGCTTCTAGTATAAAAGAGGGGATCAATAAAAACCAATTCAACTGTATTTTATAGATCTCTCTCTCTCTCTCTCTCTCTCTCTCTCTCTCCCTATGCACACAATATTAAGAGTCCAAAATAAAAACATTGTTCAACCCGGGAGGGAACTAGAATTGGGTTATGAATATTGTCCTCATCACTATGTCATCTACTGCTACCCCAAAATACATTGTCCCCAGTACCAAAAAGGAAATACAGTGTTAACATCTAAACTGTTTTCCAGCACAGCTGGGGGATTCACCAGGATGCATTCAAATCTCCCCATTGGCCTGGCTGTAGTTATTTAGCAAAATAAATAAATAGGTTCAGAGTCTGTCTCAGCTTGACTGAGATCTTGTCATCTGACTCTTCATATACAACCTTACCTGACTTCTTCATATACAACAAATGATTTATAATATTTCCTGAAATAAAGTTTCTAGATTATATCCTACCTACTAGGTAGCTTTTAAAACATCAACATAATTAGCTAACAATGGTGAAAAAGAGAAATAAAATAAATTTATAGTAAAAATATGTATATTCATAACATTTGTGTGTGAATAACTAAAAGATGTAATAGAGGCATGCAGATTACCTAAACAGAGATTCTTCCAAAGATGGCAGTTCTCAGGATACAGTGATTCTGGTGTGGTGTTTTGGCTTTTATTTCCTGGTGACTCAAAAGCATCACATAGTATCACCAGCAATGATAGATATCATTTCCCTAAATCCTGATCATGCTGGGTAATTTTTTTTTACAGTCTGGAATACAGTTTATGTTAAAACCATGCAAAACATAACTTATGTTTCTGTGCAAATCAAAGTTACTTTCTTGCCTTGGACACTGCGAAAGCCAGTGGGTGTTGGAAAGCAGGTACTTTCTCATGGTGTGCAACAGTCTTCTACTTTGCAATCCAAAACAGGACTAATATCCACAATAAATAAAGAACTCTTAGAGAATTAGAAGAGAATAAACATCTCATGAAAATATTTCCCCCAAATTGGGCAATTCATAGAAAAAAAGCATAAATGTCCTTTAAACATACAAAAAATGACCAATGTCACTTACAATAGGACATATGCCATTTGCTCCATCTTGAGTTACCATTTTTTATCTGGCAGCTTGGCAACCATTTGAAAGTGCACCAGGCTCTATTAGGGAGGCAGTGGAAAAACAACTGATATATTCTGGAAAGAGAAGAAGTGGTATATTCACTGTGAGGAGGAACTTGGCAACATCTAATAAACACAGTTACATATGATTCACCCTTTGACCCAGCAACCCCACTTCCAGGAAATGCATGTCTATCAATGCAAAACAACACACTTACATAGTTTTTCATTATAAGATCAAAATATTGAAGATGACTTAAATGGCCATCCTTCAAGGTCTGATGGAATTAACTAGGGTGCATCCACAGGAAGCTGCAGGAAATTAGTGCCAAAGAACTCTATGAATTAATGTGAAATGACTGTGTGTGTGTGTGTGTGTGTGTGTGTGTGTGTTTGAAGTGACTTTTTAAAATACAAATAAAAAAAGAGTTGAGGATTTAGTTCATTAGCAGAGCTCTTCCCTATCATGTGCAAGGTCCTGGGTATGGTCCTTGACCCAGAAAAAGAAAAAAGTGAGACAAATACAAATGAAACAAAGAAAGACATGAGATATATATAAATAATATGCTATGCTTTTCATGAAAAGGAAAAGAAAATAAGCAAATAATTATACTGTTGGTTTTTTTTTTTCACAAAAATATCAAGGGAAGATTAACTTAGAAGCCATAAAACTTAGGGTTAGATAGGATAAGGGTGGAAGGGGATAAAGGATAAAAATGACTATTACCTTTTATAGTTTTGACTCTTGGATTATATAAATATTTCACATATTTAATAAACAAATCAAAAAGTTTTTTTTTTTTTTAAGTATGGTAACACAAATAAATGATCCTACTATATATCGAATTGGTAACAATGGTAGAAGAAAGGAATTCATTCCAGGAACTTGAACATGGCTCTCCAAGCACATACACTTACTAGGATTTATTCTAAGGACAAATATATGCATGCAAAGAAATCTTATATTTACTTAAGAGTTTTGTTGTCATTAGTGGTCCTGATGTGACAGTTCTGTAATATTTTGAATATATCATAGATGAGAGCAAATAAGTAAGGGAGAAGGAAGATTCAAATACGGAATGGAGAATAACAAGAAACAACTATATAGTGCTACATTTGTTGTAACTGCAGTTCGCAGCGTGAATTCCTGGCTTCTGGATTATATTTCTTAGCTCTCTTCACCAAAGGGGAGAAGCAACGAGGCTCCAGTAGGAATGATCCTCCCTCTATCCAGGTCTTGGTTTCCAAGTGCCACTCTCCATCAAAAAAAAATAAGTATTCCTTGGCAAAAAAGGTTGACTTGGTCTAAACAGGAAAACCATGAACCCGGAAGTGCTCTCAAGTTTATGCAACTTACAAAGTTCCCCCAGCTGAGAACTAGTCCAACTTACAAAACAGACCCAGGCCTTCAAACACTAAGCACAGCAATTTTTTTTCTATTTCACTGCAGCCTATTTTCCACTGTGAAATCTGCTCTTTACTTATAGCATCTAAATTTTGGGTATCACTTTTGAATATTAGAATTTCACCAAAGTGATGCCTTTCTTATTTCATTTGCTTCTCCTTTAGTACCATTAAGACTTTGCGAATCCATGCAGCCAGGTGTAGGTGTGAGCTGCTTCTGTGTTGTTCGGTTTCCAAACCATGCCTCTGCTCAGAGTACCCAGGGCCAGAGAGGACTCAGGGGACAGCTGGGAGCATGCAGCCTTGTGTGGCTATATTTGCTTTGCATAAGTGATCCTGATTTTTCTGCTGCGGAAGAATAAGATGAGGAAAGGAGTAAGAAAATGGGAAGAAGAGGAGGGACAGTACATGAACTTATTTTTCAATGACTATTGACACGGACTAGCAAAGCTTTGGGCGGCACCAATTCAATGGCATTCCTGAAACAGACTGGAGGAACCCCTTAGGTGTGCCAACTGCACCAGATCCATCAGCTTCTACCCCCTCCAGTCTCCTACCATCCCCAGGAGGCTCCTCCCTCCAGGGTACCCACAGTTGCCAGGGGACTCTTTCCCCACACGGTTACTGTGTGGTGCATCAAAATGTGTTATCACCACGCCACTAATTTCCACACACATCTGCTTGAGGATCTCTCCCTGCTTCCTCGGCACATCCATCTCCATCTAGTTTACATTTTATGGCCCTTGTCTTCATGTTAGCAAGTGTTTTCAAGCACTGTGAGCATTTGGGCCTGTGCCAGGCCAGCAGGCCCTCGGCCCCACTCCCTGTGGTTTGAGGTTCCATTTACAGCTTTAATTTCCAGTCAGCTGTAATTCAGGACCACAAATGGCCAAATTGAAACAGCTCACTCACTTCCAAAAAGCACATTGCCAGTCTCCCCCTATTTACCAAGTCAAGTGCAAACAATGCTACCTCACCTGGAAGGGAAGGAAGGCCTCTGATTTCTTTGCTTATGTCGGACACCCTGGGTCACAAAACAACCACTTCTGCATTGGAGTGTGACTTCTGGCATTCGCCAGAGAGCCTGGCAGAGTTCCCACAAGGCAATTTCCCGGCTAGATATCATGCAGAGGCCCTGAGAAATGTCTGATGAAATTAAGCCCTGGCTGAGGGACTTCAAATCTTCTAGCCAGTGTTTCTCCAATGTGAGAAGTGCACACAGCCTTTGAAAGGGGAAAATTGTGCACAGTTGAAAATAGAGCTCAAAAACGTATACTTTCATGCAAATGTTCTTTACTTGCAAAGTAGTACTGCAAAAGAGACCTGCCTGTAAAACTGGTATCATTTAGAACAAGCCTGCAGCCTTGGCACAGTTTGGGAATGGATCTAAATCTTATTTTTAGAATTGCTCTGTAAGGAGTTATGCAAGGATTCTCATGCACCCCTTCTCACTGCATCCAGCAGACCTCCTGCTTCATCTTAGTTCTAACAAGACCTCTCTAAAATCCTGGTGCCCAGCATATCTTTTTTTGTGGGAGGAGGGTGGACAGGGGATTGAACTCAGGGGCACTTGACCACTGAGCCACATCCCTGATGTATTTTGTATTTTATTTAGAGACAGAGTCTCACTGAGTTGTTTAGCCCCTCGCTTTTGCTGAGGCTGGCTTTGAACTCGCGATCCTCCTGCCTCAGCCACCCGCAGCTGCTGGGATTACAGGCGTGTGCCACTGTGCCTGGCCCCAGCATTTCTTTTGAACCCCACGATGATCCTTCAAGCCTGCCGGGACTCCTCTGGTTTTCTCAGGAGAGGTGGGAGAAGTCACAGGCTCACCCAGGGTCACAGGACTAATAACTCCTGACCATTGCTATCTGAACAGGTCAAAATATGTCTAATGTCAGCAATTATCATTCAGTTCAGCCTCATGGAAACCGGAAGATGGCCCAGAATCTGGGATTTCTGATTTCCTGTCAAATGTTTTCTCATGACGTCGAGAGTTCTAAAACAAAGTTAGGTTGTTAAATAACTCATGAGGCATCTCTATAATGAATGACAGTCAGCCCTCCATGTTCAGAGTTCCACATCCACAGATTCAACCAACCACAGATCAAAAATTGGGGCAAAAATTGCTTTTGCACTAAACATGAACAGATTTTTTTTTCCATGTGATTTTTTTCCTAACAATATACTTTTACAAATATCTGTGTGGCATTTACATTTTATTAAGTAGTATAGGTAATCAAGATGATTTGAAGTATGCACGAGGATGTCTGTAGATTTTAGGCAAACACTATACCATCTTATATAAGGGAATTGAGCATCTGCAGATTTTTTGTATTCAAAGGGGTCCTGGAATCAGTCCTCATGGATACTGGATACCAAGGGACAACTGTACCATGTTTCCTTTAAAATAAGTTTTTAAAAGATGAAGAAATTTCTTTCTTTTTCTTCTTCTTTTTTTTTTAAGATAAAAATACAACAATAAGACTACTAATTTTTTTTAATTTCCATGTTGTTTATCAAATTTAAGCCTAAGGCAGATGAAAACTATCTAGCTACTATCCCTGTCTCTCCCCTTTTCCCCACCCTCCTTTTAAGGGTAGATTATTTTATTCACTATATGGTCTATCCTCCCACACTATTAAAATATAGATTCATGATGGTACCAGAAGATCTCAGAAATGACTCTCTCCCAAATTAACAGGTGAATGACAACTCCAACAGAGAACACGGGGAATGTAGCCTTTGAATCACCTTTTTAAAGGTCCCTTGTTCCTACTGATGGGGAGAATCACAGCCTCTGGGACAGGAGTCTCTTGTGTTTCTCCTTTACTAGCAAAGCAATAAACCTTCCCCTCTCTCTCTCTCCCCCCCCACCTGTCTCCTTTCTTATATGAATTGTAGCACTTCACGTTGCCTTCCCTCTGCTGCTTCTCTGATTCTTCAGGACATCCTGGAGGGCCCAGGGCTGCAGTGGCTAGAGCTCCTCCTCATTCTCTTCGCAAGCTACGCAATAGTCTGCGGGTGCCCTGTCCGTGGACACTGGGGGCCATCACACGTGGTGCTGCTGTGAAGACTCCTGTTATGAATGGAGCCATAATGTAGCTACAGGAGAAGATGCAATATCCCACCTTTCAGAGTAGTGATTGAAAAGTTCAAAGCATTTTCTGTTTGTGTTCTGTTTGAACCCATTTCATCTTATTTAATTTCTACAATAAGGTACATATCAGTATCAAAATTTTACAGGTGAGGAGACAGAGGCTCAGCAAGGATAAGAGAATTTCCCAATTTCCACTCCTGGATAAAGGTGTAACTAGAATTACTGACCAGTTGTCTCTCGTTCCAGAGCCCATGCCGATTTCCCTCCACCGTGTCTTCCAAAGATGTGGCTGCAGCCTGCAAAATGAAACTGATCTGCTGGCAAATTTCACTTCCAATAAATAACCCCAGGTTGGATCATTGTGGTTAAATTCAGTAATATAACAATCCTAAATGGATAACTGGGAAAGAAATGCCATATATTCAACAAACTCTCCCAAATGTAGAGCAGGTATTCACTGGATACTTTACAAACCAAAGTGGAATGTGTCTTCAGCACTTGAAAGAATAAAAGCAATGTAAAAATAACCTCCTTGTATCTCCAATACGAATCTTGAGGATAAAAAGCTCTACTCAATAGTTTATTTAGAAAAATCAACAGTTGTCAGTGCCCAAGGCATGTGTCTACAGGTAGATGCATACACTCACATCTGGAAAGAGTGTGAGATTCATCTGTCTCACTACCAGCAATGATTTCCAGGGCTAAAATTATGCAACCAATGCTGCGGAACAAGTCTCCTAAAACCAAAGCACAGAATCATCACTGAGCAAAGAGGTTGCCACTCAGAAGGAACACACATGGTAGGTAAATATTAGTGTATTATTCCACCGGTTTCTTCAAGGCACTGTATGCACTGTAGGTGTCCTGCAAATGGTTCCAACATCTCAGTCAACAAGTATCTTTTGCATGTCTAATGATACTGAGAATTTAGTTAAAAACCAAGGGGATAACCAAAAGGGACAATTGTACAGTAAATTACACAAAGAGCCTTTAAAACAAGTCATGGTACAATCCACACAGAACTTAAGGATGAAACCATTACATGTGAAATAGGGAAAAGCTACCCAGAATGAGGAGAGAGACGAGCGAGGAGGTGGGCAGGGAAGGCATGATGGAGAAGCTGGAACACATCGTCATCCCTCTGAGATTTGCTGTTTTCCACGGTGGACCACGTTTTATCTGGTTTCTTAGTAGCACAGCTAAGGCTGTATTTCCCAGCCTGCCTTGCAGCTGAGTGTGTCCAAACAACCAAGTTCTAGGAAACAGGGTGGAAACAAAAGGGATGCATGAAAACTCAGGGCCACGTCCATGTGAAGATGGGATGAACTGAAGAGACAAGTGTTGCCGCAGTCCGGCTGCAGCAAAATAGCCCGGGGGGGGGGGGGGGGGGGGGGCGGGGGGGGGGTGACGAGCAACTTGTGTAGATTGATACAGCAGGAGTGGGAGCCGTTTATTGTAGGACAGGAGGGGTATATATACATTCCACACAGCTTATCTTAATTAGCATAAACTAGATACAGCAGTCAACCAATAAGGAATCTCCACACTTAATGGCTCGCTGGCATTACTTCACAAACCACTCCCTCTGGCAAAATGCCAGGCACCATCTTGACTTGTTTACAGTCTCCAACAAAGTGTATTTTGAGGATTGCAGAAACACACAATCATCCCTGGACAAATATTTGAAAAAGAAATAAGTTTCTAACTCACAACACTGCATTGTGGGGAGTCTTTATGACAGTCACCTGGACTGGCCTAAAAAAATACATGTGTCCACCGGGGAGAGGAACAGGCACTTATGAAAACAAAAAGGCCCTGCTCTGGAAAATGTCAGAGTCTAATGGAAGCAACAGAATTCTGAGTGAATGATAATGAAAATACGAAATACGCTATACTAGAACCAAGATGTGTTAGTCGGCTTTCCGTAACTGTGACAAAATACCTGAGATAATCGATTTAGAGGAGAAAAAGCTTCATTTAGTTCATAGTTTCAGATGTCTCGATCTATGATGCTTGGTCCATTACTTGAATTCTAGTGAGGCAGAACAACATGAGGAGCGAGTGGTAAAGTTCCTCACCTCATGGCATCTGGGAAGCAGAGATTGACAGAAAAGGGGAGGAAGACAATGCATACCCTTTAAGAACATATGCCCAACAGCCCATTTCCTCCAACTAGGCCACACCCCCTAAAGTCTCCATCACCTCCCCACAGCCCTGTAGGCTAATCCATTGATAAGGGCAGAGCCCTCTTGATCCAATTATTTCCCAAGGGACCCCACCTCTGAACATTGCTGCATTGGGGGTCAATCCTTCAACATGTGAGCTTTTGGGGGACATTCCAGATCCAAGACCAGGCACAAGATGCATTTGCATGGACCCACTCCATGTATATGATATGTTCTGTACTAGAGGCTCCAGGTGACCCAGTCTCAGCTCTATCCTCAGAGAAATAACATTGGGTCCAGAAACCCAAAGTGTGTTGCAAGACATTTCAGTCTTTTCTGACTTCCTTTGAAAAAGTTGAAGGGGTCCAATTTGCTCTGCACAACAACAATTTTATAACTTTTCCTTTTTTCTATGTTCTTCCTACCTCCTGCGTCTACACCACTGCCTCTCACCCCCTAAGTCTTCCTTCCTAATGTCCTAGGCCCAGATGGCTCAGAAACTGCAGCCAGGCAGCTTGTACATCACATCGTCCTGCCTGTGATGGTCACTAGGATTTCCATTCCCCAAATCCAACTGTATCACACAACTTCAGACAATGTGATGGTTTGGGTGTGACTTGAGTGTGTCCCACAAGGGTCTGCATGTTGAAGTTAGATCCTCATTATAAGGTTAAAAGGGTGGAGACTTATTCCCACTATGGTGATTAGAGGTGGGGCTTGTGGGAAGTGATTGAGATTTGATAAGGGCATCAGTGTAGAGCCCCCATGATAGATTTCTGTTGGCTTTATAAGAGGGAGAGACCAGAAACACATACACATGTTCTCTGATTCTTGCCATGGATGCCCTGCACCATCTTGGGACTTTGCCAGCAAGAAAGTCATCATCAGACGTGGGCCCATAAACCACCAGAACGGTAAGCTACATCAAACTCTTTTCTTTACAAAATTACCCAACCTCAGGCAGTTCATTATAGTAACAAATAAAAACTAATATAGATGGTAAGAAGATCTGAAGAATCAATGGTATAGTTCCTTGAAGGCCAGATTCTCTACTTTTTTACACTAGCTTTTCCGAAGCTATAGATAGCCGTATAAAGATTTCTTGAAAGAGGAGGCAACACACACAGAAGTCTTTTAAAGCCGAAAATGAAAACATTGTGATTGAATGTTGGTAAAGAGAGTATGTGTGAAGGTTTGGGATGAGCTCCTGTGGGCATCTGTGAACAGATCTTACTATTGGGACTGCAGTGGTCGACATCATAAACCCTTTGAAGATCACTCTTGGCCCCAGTGGTTCTATTCGCTTGAGCCAGTCCTGTCTGATGGGTGGTCACTGCTCACACTCCGGTCTTGCTCTGAGTAGCAGTCATTAGCCAAAGACCACCAAGTGCACCAATGTTCTGATTAGCTGGAGTCAAACATCCATTGTCTCTTTGGTCTTGTTGAAAATGGGCTGTCTAATCTGTGCTGCCGTGTTCATTGCAGCATTGTTGACAATAGGCGAGATGTGGCAAGAACCTCAGTGTCTGTGGATGGGTGAATGGGTAAGAAAATATGATTCTCACACACACACACACACACACACACACACACACAGGTATAGTGTTCAGCCTTGAAAAGAGAAGGAAATCCTATCATTTGTGACAATATGGTGAGGCTGGAGGACATTATACAAGAGACTAAGCTAGAAGCAGAAAGCCTAAAACTGCAGGATCTCACTTACATGTGGAATCTAAAGCAGTCAAATACACAGCAGCGGAGAGTAGAGGGTGGTTACTGGGGCTTGGGAGTATAGGGGAAATGGGAGATGGTGGTCAGCGGCTGTGAACCTGCAGATGTAAGATGAACGTGTTCTGGAGCCCTAGTGGACGCGTGGTGCCTACGGTTACTAATATGCTGTACTTGAAATACGTGAGGGAGTGGCTCTTAGGCATTCTTGGCACACAAACAAGAGCAAATTTGTTAGATGATGAATCTGCCAATTAGCTTGATTATAGTAGTCATTTCACAAGGTATATGCATATCAAATCATCATGCTAGGCACTTTGAATATATACTACTTGTCAATTATGCCTCAATAGAACTCAAAATTTAAAACAAAATAATTTTTAAGAAAGAAAAAAAAGGTTTGTCTGGCGCATTTTTTATACTACGACTACCAGTTTTCTTTATTTAAAACATAATACTGCAACACAATAGTGCTTACAACAGACGATGAGAAGAAACAAAAGAACTGTGTACTTTGATTTGATTATTGTAAAACAAACCAGACACTCCAATGCATTGAGAAAAACAAAAGATAGGACCAAAATAGTGTGTTTTTTTTTTCTAGGTGATAGGATTACAAGTGACTTTTTTATTACCTCTTTTTGTTTATTGACATTGTCTAATTTTTGTGCAGTGAATTTTTTTTCTAATTAATGGTACTGTTCCATGACATCTTTCCAATTCAATCAATATTTGTTTACTTTGCTTTGAAAGGGTGAGCCCTGGGCATGAACACCTGGGTATCTAGGGCCTTCAGCATGCTGCATTTTGAGCGTTCATGAGAGGAGATGAGATGGTAGATACCCCAGCACTGCTAAGAAAAGGTTTAGGGAACCCTTACTAATATTTAATATTCAGTGTATTAAGCGTATTAAAATAGTAATTACCTTTATATAAATTAATTGCCATTTTTGTATGAGATCTTTTAAGGAAAAATGACATTAAGATCACACCAAAGATTGCAAGGATCATCTGTGTGGGCTGTTTATTTTCTCACCTGAAGTGATAACTGCCTCTTTGTGACATCATAATTGCCTGCTGCAGAACTGATTATCATGTCACCAACAGATGAAGTCTTCAGGTAAGGGGGAAGCAGCAGGAGCAGATGAGCCCCAGGAAATCGGGATTCAGTTTTCATGCAAATGTCAAAGTTAATAAAGGCGATAGGAGGAAAAGCCGGGGCTTGGAGTATCCTAGTGTATCTGTTATCACCTGCTGGGCTCACAATATTTTCTTTTTCTTTCTCTCTCTCTCTCTCTCTCTCTCTCTCCCTCTCTCTCTCTCTCTCTCTCTCTCTCTCTCTCTCTCTCTCTCTCTCTCTCTCTCTTTCTCTCTCTGTCTCTAACCAGGAATTGAATTCAGGGGCAGCAAACCACTGAGCCACATCCTCAGCACTTTTTATTTTTTATTTTGAGACAGGATCTTGCTAAACTGATTAGGGCCTGCCTAGGTTGCTGAGGCTGGCTTTGAACTTGCGATCCTCCTGCCTCAGTCTCCCAAGCTGCTGGGATGACAGATGTGGACCACCCTGCTCAGCTTCACAATATTTTCTATGAGCCACAATCTGGCTTTTAACTTTCTCCACTCTAAAATTGAGCATTCACTCAGTGATGGAACACGTATGCACCACCTTTTCCTTTCTGATGGGAGTGGGAGGAGTTGGGCAAGGACAGAAAGGGAGCAGACTGGGGGTGGGGAGCAAGCCTGAGAAAGTCATTAATCTTTAAGATTAATATTTACAGTTTAAACATAAAACACAGCAAGTTATATCTAATTTAGCTGGTGTTTCCCTAGAAACAGAGGCTTAAGTATCTTCCTGCTCAAAGCAGTTTTACTAATTCTTCTATTATGAAGTGCAACATCTATTTCCCCCTCCTTAGTGTTTATATATTGTTCAGATCATTGCCTATAAAGTAAAAACTCAAGTAATGAGAAGTCTCAAGGTTCAGACTGTGGGATATAATTAACAAAATATGTTGACTAACTGGAGAATAAAATAAAAACACTTATTTTTACCCTGATGTAGAGTATATTTTTACAAATGCACTTTCTGGATAGATGGGCTGGAGTTCATTGAATTTTAATGTCTCTGTCCCTTAGATTAGGCTTAAGATATTTTTTTTCTACTTTAAAGTTTAGACTTTAATTGCACGTGGACTGGGAAGACCACCTCACCATGGAAGGTGCTGGATCAAATCTAGGATATTCCAGTCTCATTTTTGAGACTGCAGGCTTTCTGTTTATTGTGTTTCTTTTCCTCAATTTTTGAGCTACTTCAGAAGATGATTTCACTGCTGCCCTTTCTATAACCTCTAAGTCAAAATCAGCTAGACTCATAATGTGACAAACAACTTCAGATCTCAGGGGCTTAGCACTTCAAAGTTTTATCTTGCTCCCTTAATGCCCTTCATCCTCCTTTATGGAGAGCTGTTATCCATGGAAGACTTTGGGGCCCAGACCTTAGCATCCTTAGCCACTGAAGCTAAGGCAAGAGGTGGAAAAACAGCTCACCCAGGGGCTGCTGTCTGCCAGGGCTGGGAAGTGACCGCTCATCACTTCCGCTGCATCTGTATCCTTGGCTGGATGTAGTTATAAGGGTAAAAGAAATTGAAATCAAAGCATAAAAGTTAAAGGGTAAAAGACCGGGTGTTGTAAAAGTTTCTAAGCTGCAAGGTCTGAGTTAAAATGTAAAGGAAGTATTGTTAGGTTTCTATGCTACCTGCAAAACCCGAAATTTCTGTAGCTGTTAAGACAATGCTTAGAACCGCCCAGTAAATATTTCCCCTGACTATTTGGATTGTTTAATAAGGGCTCTGTGTGGTCGCACATAGGCATTGCAGGGCCTGGAACAATCAGTTTAAATGTAACCCCCTCCTTAGGAATGACCTATCACTCCAGCCTGACCTGTTCCCGCCAATGAATGAACTAATCATGTTTAGGAGTTGTTGTTCAATTTTCCCGCGCCTCATGATGATTTGTTCTGATGTATACAAAGCCCTCCACCCTCCCCAAAAAGTGTACTTAAGCAGTGCTCAGCCCCTGCTCGGGGCTCTGGGCTGCTTTCCCTTCTTGAGTGGGCACGGAGCCCCAGCATGCTGGTTCAATAAATCCCCCTTCTGCCAATTGCATGAGTGGTCACTTGGTGGTCTCTTTCTCCGACGTTTCGCGGTCTATCAACTCCAAGTATAGTTTCATGTGTTCCCATCAAGGAAGAACGTAAAACAGATATTATGAACACACTGTGCCCTCTCCTCCACCCCTGTCTCCTTAAACACTAAGTGAAATTAAATGCCTCCTATTGAGATGTCTGGGAACTTGAGAACCAGTGCATTCTGCAAAATGAAGGTCAAGGTTCGGCCTTCAGACAGCCTGTGATATGTGTGCATCGCAGACTTATGCAGACAGACTTGCTGGGATAGGTGTCCAGGAATCTGGGCTGTACCAACCTCTTCAGGTAAGTCTTCTATACATTAATCTTTGAGAAACATGATGTGGAAATCTCCTGAATAGAGGAGGGTTTTACTGCCAAAGAGGCTTAAAAATACTGACCTCTGCATTGCCCACTGGGAGATCCACAAAACAATTTTGATATATAAAAGTTCCAGCTGGGTGTGGTAGCACACACCTGTATTCCCAGCAGCTCTGGAGGCTGAAGCAAGAGCATTGCAAGTTCAAAGTCAGCCTCAGCAACAGCGAGGTGCCAAGCAACTCAGAAAGACCCTGTCTCTAAATAAAATACAAAACAAGATTGAGGATGTGGCTTAGTGGTCTGTTGCCCCTGAGTTCAATCCTCAGTACCAAAAAAAAAAAAAAAAAAAAAAAATTTCCAACCAAGGGCCTATAGTGGGATGGACCATCACCTATGACCACATGAAAAAGTCAGTCCTGTCTGAAAAAAAAAAACTTATAAAACTGGACAGGGCTGTCTGAAATAACAATCTCAGGGTGCTTAAAAAAAATCTTTGGATAGATGACAAATTAGGAAGCACTTTTTTGGTTTTTTTTTTTTTTTTTAGTTTTTGGCAGACACAACATCTTTGTTTGTATGTGGTGCTGAGGATTGAACCCGGGCCGCACGCATGCCAGGCCAGTGTGCTACCGCTTGAGCCACATCCCCAGCCCCTTAAGAAGCATTCTTGAAAAAAGGGCTTGAGTTGTAGGTAAGACTCTGTGGCTTCATGGCCTGGAACTGGTCCACGACTCTGTTGGCAAAGATGGTGGATTGACTAGGGTGAGGATGGTCCCCAAAAAGTAGCAGCATCAGTGCCACAACAGGTACTTATCTGGGAATTGGGATTGGAATGAAAACTCTCTGAGACTTTGTCATTGAAAAGTAGTGGGCTCAATTGGGAACTAAGAAGGTGATGAAGACTCTCCTTGATCACTGGGCCCCGCTGAGTGCTCTTCTCAGCTCAGCCTCACCCTTGGGTCTTCCTCCCAGGCCGGCATAGTATAATTTCAGCAAGGATCCTACAAAGTCAGTTTAGCAAGAATCCCTCATCTCAATATCAAATTCCTCATCCCTTATTGTTCAACAGGTGATCCCTGGTCACTACCATCAGCAAGAATTCACTTAGGCCACTTTAGCAAGAACTTCTCCTACCTTTAATGTCTCAGTAATTTTCTATCTTCCACCTTGTTCTTTGGCTAAAATCCCTGTTTATTCTTGCCATATTAAGGATTGAGCCCAATTCTCTACTGAGGTCTCTTGTTACCCTATTGCAATAGTTTTTTTAAGAAAGTCTGTTTTTGCCACTGTGACTAAAGTGCAACTCTGACTTCTTTAACAAAAGAAGCCTGCAGACTTGCTAGCCTGAGATTAGCACCCTAATTAAGGCAAGCAAAGGGCCAGGCAGACATTCAACAAGGAAATCCTAGGAATGAGAGCCAAGGAAGGGCTAAGCTAAGCTCTTCAACTATCCCAGAATGTCTAGAAAACTATTCAGTATGGGGGAGACTCAAGAAAGTCTACAAGAAGTGAAAGTTTTGGGGGCTGGGGTTGTGGCTCAGTGGTAGAGCGTACACCTAGCATGTGCGAAGCCCTGGGTTCGATCCTCAGCGCCACATAAAAATAAATAAATAAATAAGTTGTGTCCAACTACAACTAAAAAATAAATATAAAAAAAAAAGAAGTGAAAGTTCAAGGAGAATTAAAATATGCCTGCAAATTACAATGCGTTCTCCGACCCACACACAGGTCCTTCAGTGAAGTGTGTGATCCTCACAGAGTCCAGTTGTTTTGAGTTCTGCCTAAAACATGGGCTGACCTTAGAGTGGGGCAGTCCTTGGGAAAGGCAGGTAAAAAAAAAATCCAAAGAAAAATAAAACACATGGTAGAGACATATACTGTACAACAGAGTTCAGAGACAGAGTTCAGAGTTCAAGTCCAAGCATATATGAACAACAGTAACTGCCCTAAGAGAAACAGAGCAGCCTAGAGCTGCTACAGTGTATTACACAGGCTGAGTACCCCTTACCCAAAATGCTTGGAACTGAAAGTCTTCTCATATTTCAGAATTTTTGAATTTTGGAATATGTGCATAGACTTTGCCAGTGGAACATCTGTAATCCCAAAATTCAAAATCTAAAATGCTCTGAGCTCTTTTTAAAGTTTCAGATGTTAAAGCATTTGGAATTTGGATTTGCTGATTGAGGATACTTTAAAAACAAAGTCCACTTTTAGTATAAAAAGCTTTCTAAATTTAAAAAATGCAAGAAATTATGACTTATACTCATGAAGAAAAAAAGTATTCAATATACCTGACTCTAAATGGACCTAGATTTTGGATGCAATAGGAAAGATTTCATGAAATCTATTGTAAATACATTCAAAGAATTAAAAGAAAAACATTACAATATAAATGTAAAAACCAGAAGAGAAAATATAAAAAGTTGAAAGTTAATTCTAAATTACTAAAATGAGTATAAAACCAGTAGGAGGGGTTAACAGCAGATTTCAGAATTGTAATGCCAGATTCGTGGGACCCCAATAGACCTCCAGGAGCTGAATCCAATGCAATCACACAAGAGTCTTTATTGCAAGCTCGAGCCTGGACTCACAACCGTTTCAGATGTAGTGGTCCTGGGGAGTGAGTCCCAACCCTTAGTTCAGTGAGGATTTGTAGGTTTTGGGGGGATACTCTATGCATCACAACATCACACAGCAAATCATTTCCTACCGTGGGAAAATCAAACAACAACTCTTAACATTGATTAGCACATTCACTGGCAGGAACAAGTTGGGTAAGGGTGATTGGTTAGTTCAAGTGGTGGATACATTTGAACTGATTGGTTTAGGCCGGGCGAGGGGTTGCAAGAGTGTAGACGTTAAACTGCAGGGTGGCCTAATCATGTTATCAATCACGAAACTACTGGGAGGGTCACCTGGCATTTCAAATATTTTCCCTGTCTCATGCTGATTGGTGGTTGCTAGAGGGTTGCTATGGGTCCTCACCTAGGTAACTGAGTCAGGGACACCTGGCGCCTGCAGAACCCTCCTGTTAAACAACTCAGCAGGGAGGGTATGTGCCTAGGAGCCTTCTGTGGGTTTTTCCAAGGACAAGGGTCACGCCCCCTCCCTTGAGGTAGAAACTGGTTTCTCAGAATCAAGAATTAAAAACTTAATCAATAGAAACTATCCTGTCTAAAGAATAGAGGAAAAAAAATTAAGGAAAAAATGGACAGATCCCTGGAGATCTATAAAACAATATCAAGCATACCAGGAAAAAAGGGGGATGGGGAAAAAATTTTTAAAAAATAATCTCTAAAAACTTCACAAGTTTGATGGAAAACATTTAGGATTTAAGAGGTTCAACAGCTCTCAGGTAGGAAAAGCAAAAGGAGATCTCCACCTAGACACATTGTCATCCAGTCGTCAGCAAAAGAAATGAAAAGAATTTGAAAGCAGCAAAAGGAAAGGACTCCTCACATGGAGGGAATCATCTGCCTTTTCCTCAGAAAACAATGCAGGCCAGAAAGCCAGGCATTGCGCATACCAGCTGCTAAAAGCCAACTGCCAACCCAGGATTCAGTATGCCATGAAAGATTTCTTCAAAAATGGAGGTGTAAATAAGACTTTCCCAGATAAACAAAAACCGAGATGATTTATTGTTGGCAGGTTCAATCTACAAAACAAACAAAAATACACACAGAAGGCATCTTCAAAGAAAGAATTTAAAAAATAGCACAGGCGACTTTCAAAGATAATCAATAAAAACACCAACTTCTAGTTTTCTTTTCTATCAGCTATTGAATACTTAGGTCTGTCTATTAAAGCATTTTATTAATCGTGATCATAAAAACATCTGCATATAAGGAAAAAAAAAAGAAGTCCTTCAGAATGAGAGGAAACAGATCCATAGGAAAGAATGCATAGAGAACAAGATACAGTAAGTATGTGGGCAAATATAGGACTTTATTTCTTAATTTTTAATAGATGAAGAGTACTTAAAGTAATAATAATTTACTATTCAGTTTATTACATACAAAAAAGCAATGTATTTGATGATAGTGAAACACACACAAAAAAGAGGGAATGGAGATACACCAGAGCAAATTTGCTATAGGTAACTGAAGTTAAATCAGTAGTGACCTGAAGAAGACTGTGATCATGGAAGAGGCACGTTGCTATAGTTTGTATCTCAAGTGTCCTCAAAGGCTTGTGGTTCCTGGGGTGGTGCAATTGGGACACGTGGGAGTTTTAGGAGGTGAGGCCTGGTGGAAAGAGAGAGATCCTTGAGGATGTGTCCTCTAAGTGGATTGTGGGACCTGAGCCCCTTTCTCTTTTTCTCATTTTTCCTTCCTGGCCACGAGGTGAGTGGTTTTGCTCTACCATGCACTCCTAACACCACGTGCCGCCCCCCCCCCCCCATGGTCCCCAAGTAACAAGACCAACCTGGATTGGAACCTCTGAAGCTATGAGCCAAAATAAACATTTTTTCTTTATAAGTTGATTATTTCCTATGATTTTTTTCAGTAACTTAAGGCTAACTCACATATATTGTAATCCTAAGGACAGCTACAGTAGTTATGAACAAATAACCAAGAATAGAATGATTACCATAGTCCACCTACTGATGTTCATTTAGCTCAACAGAAGACATTGAAGGAGAACAGATGCTCTTACCTTATCCTTAAAACCCTGCTGTAAATTTCAGACTATTCTAACAAACATATTTTGTTAAAAAAAGAACAAAGAAGGTCTGGGATTGAGGCTCAGTGGTAGAGCACTTGCCTAGCACATACTGGGTTTGATCCTCAGCACCACATACAAAAATAAATAAATATATATAATAAAGGTATAAAAATATTTAAAAAAGAACAAAGCAACATGAAGCATCTGGAAAGTAAAATTGATAGAACAGTTAAATCAAAAAAATCATCAAAGATAAAAAGTATTGACAACACTATGAATTTAATTCAAAGTGGTAAATCCAGCTTCATCATTAAAATACTAATGATAGAATAAACACTCTGATCAGGAGACAAATTGTCAGAATGGACCAAAAGGAAGGCTCAATGATATATTGTCTTCAGGACATATCTTGTATTTAAATATATAAGCAAGTTGAAATAAAAGAATAGAAAGAGTTATAACATAGAAATAGTAACCATAAGAGAGCTGGAATAGCTGTATTAATACGAAAAATTGAATTTGAGAATAGGAATGCTAGTAGAGCCAAAGAGGAAAATCTCATTCTGATAAAAGAGTCAACACATCAAGATGACATAACAATCACAAATGTATATGCACCTAACAATAGAGCCCGAAATTACATGAAAGAAAATCGAAATGAATTGAAATAAGAAAGCAATTCAATATTTATGGCTGGAGATTTCAATATTCCTTTCTCAGTGGGGCTGAGGATGTGGCTCAGCAGTAGAGCACATGCCTAGCACGTGCGAGGCCCTCGGTTCGATCCTCAGCACCACATAAAAATAAATAAATAAAATAAAGGTATTATGTCCAACTACAACTAAAAAAAATAAATATTGAAAAATATATATTCTGTTCTCAGCAACTGATAGAATAATTAAACCAAAAAATCATCAAAGATAAAAAAATATTGACAAAACTATTAATCCAATTCACTTAACATCATGTATGTAATAATCCACTGAACATCAGTAGACATTTTTCTCAAATGCACATGGGACATTCCATCAGATAAACTATATGCTAGACTCTAAAGAAGTTTCAAGATACTCAAAAAGGACTGAAATCATACAAACTATGTTCTCCAACTAAAAGAAAATTAAATTAGAAATTAATAGTAGAAATCTTGCATGCTTGTAATCCCAGTGGCTCAAAAGCTGAGACAAGAGGATTGCAGGTTCAAAGCCAGCCTCAGCAACAGCAAGATGCTAAGCAACTCAGTGAGACCCTGTCTCTAAATTAAAAATACAACATAGGACTGGGGATGTGGCTCCGTGATCGAGTTCACCTGAGTTCAATCCCCAGTATCCCCTCCCCTCAAAAAGAAAGAAATCTCACTAAACCAGAAAAAAAAAAGAAAGAAAGAAAAAAAGAAGAAACCTCCTCCACCTCGTCACCTAATATTTGGAAATTAAATAACATACTTTTAAATGACACATGGCCAGGAATCAATTATGAAGGACATTAGAAAATCTCTTGAAAACAGAGGAGGGAAAATTCCCAACTTATTTTATGATGCCAGAATTACCAAAGCCAGACAAAGATATGAAAGGAAAGACAACTACAGATCTTATTTTGCAAGAATACAGATGAGGGCGGGGGTTGTGGCTCAGTGGCAAAGCACTTGCCTTGCACATGTGGGGCACTGGGTTAGATCCTCAGCACCACATGAGAATGAATAAATAAAATAAAGGTATTGTGTCCATCTACAACTAAAAAAAAATTTAAAAAGAATACAGATGAATTTCTTTTTAATTTAGTAAACTGAATCTAGCAGCATATGGAAATTATTATATACTATGATTATTGGAGTTTATCCCAGGAATGCAAGATTTTTTTTAACAATTGAAAACCGTTTATGTAATATATCATACTAATAAAATAAATGAAAGAAACGTGATCAAAAATCAATTCAGAAAAAACATTTGACAAAATGTATTCTTTATGATAAAAGCTCTCATTAAACTGAATTTCCTAAAAATGAATTTCCTAAAAATGAATAAAGAATATCTCTAAAAAACCACAGCTAGCACACACCTCGTAGTGAAAGATTTGTTCCCTGAGATAAAGGACAAAGCAAGGATGTCTACTGTCACCAATTCTAACCAATATTGCACTAGAATTTCAAGCCAAGGCATTAAGGTAAGAAAAAAAAATGAAAGAAATCAAGATTGGAAAGAGAGAAAGAAGTAAAACTATTTCTATTTTCAGATGACATGATCTTGCACACAGAAAATCTTAAAGGCAATAACTTAGAACTAGTAAACAAGTTCAGTAGGATTGCAGGATACAAGATCAATGAACAAAAATGAATTGCATTTCTATGTAGTAGCAATTAGCAATCCAAAAATCAAATTAAGAAAGCAATTCCATTTATGATAGTATCAAAAAGAGTAAAATATGTAAGAACAAAAGAAAAAGAAAAATGTTTTTCTTCATGTTGAAAACTATGAAATATTGGACAAAAGTAAAGAAAACCTAAATAAATGGAAAGACATTACATGCTTATGGTTAGGAGACTAATATTGCTGAGATGGCGTTGCAGTTCGGGTCTTAAATGATGCCCCCAAAGGCCCATATGATAAAGGATTGGTTGCCAGTTTGTGGTGCTGTTGGTAGGAAGTGGGACCTAGTGGAAGAAAGTTATGTCACTGGGGACATGCCAGTCACTAGGAGTTGGGTAGCTTTGCCATATCACTTTCTCCCAACCATGATGTTCTACCTTGCCACCAGCCCCAAATTAAAGCCAACTGACCACAAACTAAACCTCTGAAACCAATAGCCAAAAGAAACTTCCTTAGCTTAGGTATTTTGTCATAATGACAGAAAGCTGACTGACCCAGACGGCAATATTCTCCAAGTTGATCTACAGAGTCAATGCAGTCGTTGAAATCCCAGTTGTCTTATATGTAGAAATTGGCAACTGATCAGAAAATTCATGTGGAAATTCAAGTGACCCTGTATCACCAAAACAATGTTGAAAAAGAAGGAAAAAAACGAAGGAGTCATGAACATTTTGAAACTTATAAAACTGTCACAGTTGATACTTTATGGTACTCGCAGACATACAGATCCAGGAGGAGAGGGAGTCCAGAAACAGACCTGAAAATTTATGGTCTATTGATTTGCAACAAGGATGCTAAAACAAATCAATGGAGAAAGCATAGTATTTAAAAAATATATACATACAGGGACAACATGGTGTCTACATACAAACAAATGAAATTACACCATTTCTTCATTCATATTAAAAAATTGACTCCAAATGGAACCTTAAGCTAAATGTGGATGTTAAAACTGTAAAATTCTTACAAGAATTTTTACAAGAGCACATCTCCATAGCTTTCTGGTAGATATGACACCAAAAAAAATGAGTGACAGAAGAAAAAATAGACAAATTGGATTTTCCCCAACTGAACATTTTGTGCCTTAGTAAATCCCATTATTAAAGTAAAAAGACAACATTCAGTACAGGAGAAAATAAAAAATGTAATAGAAAAAAGAAAAATATCCTAATTTTTAAAAGGGCAACAGATCTTAATAAGACATGTCTCCAAAGAATATATACAAATGGCCAATAAGCACAAGAAAAGAGGCTCGATGTGATTAGCCATCAGGGAACTTGCAAATCAAACTCACATCTGAGTACTACTGTATACCTGCTTAGGATGGCTACCATCCGATAGACAGATGATTGCAACTACTGTCCAGAATAGGGAGAAGTTAGAACCCTCCTACACTCTGGATGGGAATTCAAAATGGCGCAGACACTTAGGAAAGTTTAATATTTTCTCAAAAGGTTAAACATAGAGTCACCACCCAACCCAGAATTTCTACTCCCCTTATGGTTCCCACTCCCAAAACATACCTCAAATAAATGAAAATACGGGTCCACACAAAAATGAATACATGAGTATTCTTAGCAATGTTAATCATAGCAAACAGCAGAAACAACCCAAATAAATGTTTGTCAACCGATGAACAGTTGAGTAAGCTGGAATACTATTCAGCAATAAAAAGAAGTAAAGTGCTAATCTATACTACAGCGTGGTGTTAGAATCCAGTCACAAAGGGCCACAGATGGTATCATTTTGTTTATATAAAATTGCAGAACAGGCAAATCCATAGAGACAGAAGGAAACTAGTGGTTGCCTGGAGCTGGGAATAGTGCACATAGGGAAGGGGGTGGTGGGGGTAAAGAGTAGTGGCAGCAACTGAGGCAAAGCATAGGGTGACTACTAAGGAGTATGCAGTTTGAGAGGGTGGTAAAATAGTTAAAAATTGATTGTGATGATAACTGCACAACTTGATAAATAGAAGCCATTGAATTCTTTTAAAGAAGTAAAACAGAAGCTCATGGGTCGATGTCCTATATGTTTCATAGCCTGGTTGACTTTGCAGGATCTAAACACCGAGGCACACACAGCACTGGGCAATGCTTAGCACAGATCCCAGGTCCAAATGTTACTTCGACATTGACAAGTCTGAAAATAGCAAATTCTAAAAATAATGCAGATTTTTAAAAAGAGCACAACCTGGTGGATGTATACCAGAGGTAACCTGTAATAAATCAGACTTTGCTGCACAGGTGTCGAGGAGAGGATTGAGTTTCAAGCCCCAGGGAGTATCTTGGCTCCATGAGGCTGGGTTACTGTATGAAAGTTCCAGATTGTATCGCCTGTAAATTTCCATCAGTATGTTGCAGATTCTCAGCCTTCTCTGCAAGCTGCTGATGTATTACTAAAGCTGGTGCCATCTTTTATGTGGCTCATAAATGTGCCAGCCTGCTCACCAGGCCACACCAAAGACACAGCTGCTCCCAGACACCGCACTGGGTCTCCCGCCATGACAGGCAGGTGGCCACAGCTGGGCTCAAGCCTTTGGTCTTGTCTCCATCAGTCATTCTTCCCACGTTAATCCATAATGACTAGAAGATGGTTCCCTCTTCGGGTCTCCTTTTCCTCTCCGGGAACGCTTGCTAAGTCGTCAATAGAAGCGGATCTCTGTCTGTATCTTTCGGAAGCTTCTCAAGAATGTATGTCTCCCTTAAGCTTCTTTTCATTACGCTGTAAGAGTCACACACGGTGCGTCATATAAAATGCTGGCAATGGAGTTTGAGGTTCAGCTAAACCTATTAGGCAGGGATTCACTAACCAGGACTCTGAAAAACAGGACAGATTTTTCCTGGCATCTATTCCTAGTAGAAGAAAATATATTGTAATCACCAAAAGAATTAGACTGGGAATTGTAAAAGCTTTCATGGGGTTGGTAGCGTAGCTCAGGGGTAGAGCCCTTGCCTGGCATGTGTGAGGCCCTGAGTTCAATCTGTAGCACAGCAACAAAGAAAAAGAGAAAAAAAAAACAACAAGATTTTATAAAATCCTTCTAGGACATTTCCAGAGCAAGGTTTTAGACGGATGTGATCTCTACCTTCATGGTGAGGTGGATGGCTTGCCACCTTCTCCTGAAATTTCACTGCTAGAGATGCAATTTTTAGCTCAACACTAAAATGTAAAAAGGTGAAAATGTAAATTCTCACAAGGTGTGTAATACATTAAGTCACGTGGTTTTGGCCGCTGTCATATGAATGATTGGTTTTCTGTGTGATGGACTCAGGAGAATTTGTTCTGAAAGGAACAGAAAAGCACAAGACAGCATTGGGGAGGAGGAGATTGGTGGGGGGGAGCCAGGCAGCACAGTTGTGGGCATGGAGTGTGCCAGGGGTGGTAGCAGTGGGAGAACACAGTGTCTCTCCAAAGAGAAAGGAAAGAGAGAAAAAGGGGGGAAGAAGAAAGAGAAGAAGAGGAGCACCTACCCCCAGTAGACCCAGACGTGCCTGGGCCGCTGAAGAATTGATCCCCACCGGAAGGGGCCACTTCAAACTGTCATGGCAGCCAAGGCTACTGATGAGATGTCTGCTCCTGGCTCACCTTGGTCCCTGTCCCTCTAACCTGGTGCCACTCAAACTGCTAGGGTGCTCTGAAGTACCCAGCACATTCCCAACCCTTTTCCCTATCCAATCCCTACTTCGATTTCAGAAATTTGTGCCACCATTCCCATAACACCCTAGCTACTCACCTTCCCAATCTCAGCCACCTGGCTGCTTTGCACCTCTCCCAAAGACCCTTAGTCCCCTGTGTGAGATTGCAAAGGCCTGAGAACTGAAGCAGTGTGATTCATCTTTATATTCCCAGTACACAGCAGAGAAGAGACCCTCAAAAATAATAATGATAACACGTTGTGGATAAATGAGTTGACTATCTTACTGTGTCATGTTTATGAAAATGCAGTAGTGAATCAGCCTTTATTGCCATAAGGAAATAGGCCATTGAATTTGGGGAAAGAAATACAGTTGGCATATGTAGCTATGATTTCTGCACCCTCACATTCAACAAACCAAAGACTAAAGTTATCCCCCGCCCACCAAAAAAAGGAATTACATCTGTCCTGAATATCTGTTTATTCTTTGTCATTATTCCCTAAACAATAAGGTATGACAATAATTGGCATAGCTTTTACACAATATGGTATAACAACTCTTGGCATAGCATTTATATAGTATTATAAGTACTCTAGAGATTGAAGTATATGGGAGGGTTACATAGGTTGAATGCAAACACTACACTATTACATATAATGGACTTGAGCATCAGAGGATTTGGGTACTCTTGGGGGTCCTGCAGTCAACCCCCTTTGAATACCTAGGAACAACTGTATTATTTGCTGAGGTCTTTGCCATGGATAAGCTCCCTTGGTATGAACAGCAAGAATGGGGTATAAACCACAGTAACCTCATTAAGATTCGATCGGACCAAGAAGGATGGAAACGTGGTTCAGAGTCAGTGGGAATTTATGACTGACCCAAACCTGGGAAATGTATCAGCAAATAGATGGAGAAAAATGATAAAATGCATTTAACATGTGTGACCGATCCTGGTGACAGACCTGGAAGAAAATGTGAAAGGAGGGAAAAGGGAGCTGGTACAGGAATGCACATGCTCACTCAGAACCTGCCACACTCTTAGCTCTTAGCAGAGGCCACTCTTATTGAACATCTCTCCACATCCTCTGTGGTGGGGAAACAGCAGGGCCTGGTGTGGAGGGTAAGGCCAAGGACTTGAGGATGCTGCTCAAGTGTGGCAGGAAGGCAGGATGGTGTTGGAGTGTTGCCGCGGCTGCAGCAAAATAACCGGGGGTGGGGGGGGTGGGGGGGTGACGAACAACTTGTGTACATTGATACAGCAGGAGTGGGAGCCGTTTATTGTAGGACAGGAGGGGTATATATACATTCCATACAGCTTATCTTAATTAACATAAACTAGATACAGCAGTCAACCAATAAGGAATCTCCACACTTAATGGCTTGCTGGCGCCACCTCACAAACCACTCCCCCTGGCAAAATACCAGGCGCCATCCTGACTTGTTTACAGACTCTAACATTTCCCCCTTTTGTTTAATTTAAATAACGACCATAGTGGTTTTTACACAAACACCATAAATAATCTGCTACGAGCAGAAGGGGAGGATACAAAATGTCACAATACCAAGCCAATTGATGACTCCATGCAAGAAGCCCTTGGAAAAATTATACCAGCAATGACACCGTTAGCAAAGATACCGAGTTACAAGTTGTTGTAGATTACAGTTTGTTGTCTCAGACCAGGTAAAGCAGTGTCTCAATAGATTAACTCACAGTCCAGGTAAATCACAGTCCAGGTAAGTTCTGCAGGCAGCTAGCTTAAATCACATTCCAGGTAAATTCTGCAGGCAGCTAGCTTAAATCACAGTCCAGGTAAGTTCTGCAGGCAGCTAGCTTAAATCACAGTCCAGGTAAATTCTGCAGGCAGCCAGCTTGATCTGAAGTCTCACCCTGTTCTCAGCAACACTGGAAATTCTTCCACCTTCATCTTCACTGGCACTGGGACGAAGGCAGGAACTCCGGATGGCTAAAGAAAATCCTGTAGTATTCCAGCAGGCACTAAGAAAACAACCTTCTGAACAATTTAGTACATTATCTCAAGGTTACATTTGAAATAGGCCTTAATCCAGGTGTGGGAGAACCATTGTAGTTACTGGCCTTGGAAATGATCAAACTTCAGGGACACCAGTAGCCTCTTCTGCTGGCTGTAGTGTCCCGGGCAGCCCCAGATGGCCCTGGGGAGTGTCCCGGACTCAAACTGCTTCTGGGCACAGGGAGCAAGAGCCTGCGAGACTGTGCCTCCAGGTCGGTTTGGATTTGGGCTCTCAAAGTGGTGTCCCACTCCCTGGGTGGGGGGCGGGGAAGAGCCCGCTGCCACCGCTTGGAAAGCCCTTGCTGCGCCATGACCGGCTAGCACATGTGGCAGCCGCCGCGGCGCTGATTAATGCACCCTCCGGTAACAAAAAGTTTTTAGTAGTAGCCTTTTGCTGCAACTTTTTTCCCGATAATCCTTCTTCTTCTGAACTTTCTTTTTCTTTCTGTCTAGAGTTCCTGGGCTCTTATCAACACATGCCCTAACTGCTATTGGTTCCACTGAGGTTCCTTCTTCCCTTAATAATTTACTTCTCACCCCTTCCATATTTTCATCATAAAGACAATACAACATTTCAAGACAAAACAAAACACAAACATACTGTATCAATCTTCTCCATTTTCTCGAAATGGCCATTTTTACTCTCGCCCTATCTGCCTAGGGACGAGCAGATTTGCTCCCGTCCTATCTATGGACGGGCAGCTTTTTTTTTTGTCACTTACCCCCGAGTGTCCCGGGGCTCCCAGTGCGGGCCACCATCTGCTGGAGTAGCTGTGTGGAATGTATAAATACCTCTGTTGTCCTACAATAAACGGCTCCTACTCCTGCTGTATCAACGTACATAAATTGCTCGTCACCCCCCCCTCCCCGTTATTTTGCTGCAGCCGGACTGCGGCAGAGTGTGTGTGTGTGTGTGTGTGTGTGTGAAGGATCACCCTACCCGGCAGACGGCTGGCACCAGGCAATTGCATTTTCTGTTCTGAAGTCCCTTGAAAACGAGACAGTCCTGCTCTCCACCCTCTCCCAGAGAGTTCAAAACCTCTACACACAGGAGTTCTCAATTCCCAAGATGCTCAAGATAACAAAATTTAGATTTCCTAACCTGTAGTTCCATTGACAAATTATTTATGAAGCTACAAAACCTTTCGGCTGGTTCTTCGAAGAAACTCCTTTTGCTCTTCTCCATGTGACTCAAAAGCAAAGCCAAATCACAGAAATAACTCTACAGTTGTTCATGTGGGCCAGAAAATGTTGTTAATTTGGTCATCTGGGCCCTTTCCCTGTGAAATTGTGCTTGGTTTAACAGGTGCGGATGAATTATGGGGCTGGGATTTCATCTGGCGACATCATCAATCATGAAGAACTGGGACTGCAAGGATGCATTTCTGCTGTCTTTCCATCGTGGGATGATGGGGTCATCAACCAGGGCCCTTGAGAAGGCCAGGCCACCCCGTGTGCCCAGGTCCCCTTGCCTCCTCTATCTTGGACCAGTCTTTTCTGAAGGGTCCTCTGCCTCGTCTGGACTAGGAAATCATCCGAACCCCTAAAGACTAGGGGACCAATAGCAAAGGATGAAGGGTTCCCACATTCGCAGTGATAACAGCCTATAAAGGTGATGACTCATTCATACTCCTGTGTGGATTGCAAAGCTTATCTATCCTGATAATCTCTTAGATAGTTTTAGATTTACATGGCTTGAATAATATAACAGATTGAGCCTTACTAATCCAAAAATGTGAAATCCAAAATGTTCCAAAGGTGAAAAACTTTCTGAGCACAGACATAACACTGTGTAAAAGTTCCACACTTGACTTCACATGATGGCTGCTGTGGAGGTCAGCCTGTCATCACTGTCACCAAAATACCTGACAAGAACAACTCAGAGGAGGAACAGTTTATTTGGGGGCACAGTTTCAGAGGTTCCGTCTGCGGTCAGCTGACTCCATTCATCTGGGTCTGAGATGAGGCAGAACATCAGGGCAGAGGGGTTGGTGGAGGGAGCTGCTCTGCTTGTGGCAGCCAGTGAGCTGTGAGGGGGGGGGGGGGGGGGGAAGAGGGAGCATGCAAAGAGCCAGGGACAAGGCAAATCCCCAGAGGCATGCTTCCTCCAGCCAGGCCCGCCTGCCTACTGTTACGCCCATAGTCTATTCAAATTACCAATCCATCAAATGAATTAATCCACTGGCGACATTACAGCTCGCATAATCCAAACACTTCACCTCTGGACATTACTGCATTACATAATCCATGAACTCTTGGGGACCAGCTCATATCCAAACCATAGCAGTAGCAGGCAAAATATAGGTGCACTAAAAACTCTCTGTAGGATGACCTTCAGGGCATGTGTATTAAAGTGAAATGAAATCTGTATTCAGACTTGGACCCCATAGTCAAGATAGTTTATGTGTACGCCAAATTCCCAAATCTGAAATTTCTGGCCCCAAGCATTTTGAATAAGGGACACTCAACCTACATGAGTAAATAAATAAACGGGGGAAAGAATCCTTTGATTTAGGGATTATAATACTGTAAATTTTTAATTAAATATGTATCCATTTCCTGGACCCATAAGTTAGGCATCACTTTTCTACATCCCAACATGTATTTTATAATCGCATGTTATAAATATTAGTTTGCCTGTATCCTTTTCTACAATGTTATTAGGACCGGACCCCCATAGGCCTTCATTCTGGAAACATGGGATTGACTGGATAAATTCACCTCTAGCATTTTTTTCTCTTATTTTTAATATATTCTTTAGTGGTAGTTGGACACAATGCCATTATTTTATTTATTCATTTTTATGTGGTGCTGAGGAATGAACCCAGCCCCTCGCATGTGTTAGGCGAGCGCTGTACCGCTGAGCCACATCCCCGGCCCCCAGCATTTTTTTACTTTCAGAGTTTGCATGGAAAATAGCCTATACACATCCTGCCAAGAGAGGTACGGTGGAGTCATTTGAGTTTAGAAGATGTGTGTGCCGCAGTGCAATTCTGACTCCAGCTAACCACCTATTGGCTGAGATTCCACAGGTTTAAGGAAACAGTCTCCAAGAAAAATGCCTCTCACTTTGGACACCAGCCTGAAGTTCTAGGGTTCCCAAGCTGCCCATACTTCTTACTATCTTTCCACAAATCCAGAAAGTTTCCAGGATCCCAAGTTAGGTCATTTGCTAGAATAACTCAAAAATCTCAGGAAAGCACTATACTGATGATGTAGTTTATGATAAAGTTACAAAACAGAAGCAATCGCAAGAAGATGAGGTCTGGGAGCCAGCACGTCCTCTCCTTGAGGACTTGAGGCTCGCTGCCTTCCTGGCCCATCCATGTGTTCACCAAGAAGGAAGCTCAGCGAAGCCTTAGAGTTTTGATTTTATTGTGATTTCATTAAACAGGCAAGGTTAATTGAAGCGCTGGTCACGAGGTTGAATTCTGTCTCCACTGCTTCTCCCCCACCTGGAGGTTGGTTCAAAGCCCCAGTACTCTAATTGCAACGTTGGGCCTTCTAGCAAGACCAGCCCCATCCTGAATCATCTCCCCAGCCCAGTATCAGGGGTGGTCCTGGGGTTCATCAGGAGCAGCACAGACATCCCCTCACTTGAGAAATTCCACAGTCCTAAAAGTTCTCCTCCAAGGAATCCAGGACAAAGACCCCGCATGTTATTTATTACCCAACGAGAATTACCTTAGACAACAAGAGGCCCGACTTCCAGGGCCTACCTTCACTACTCACTAGTGATAAAACTCGAATGAATGATGATGGTAATTCCTTCTAGATCTAAAATAGATAGGTCAGCACGACAACCAGTCAGAACACCTGAGGCTAATTGTGCACCATCTGTTCACACAATTCATTCATTTTTTCTGCACACACACAAGAAGCCAAGTGCCCAGCATGGTGTCAATTGCCAAGTGTGACCAGCGATTGAGCCCATTAAGGCTAGTAAGTGAAGTATGAGAAGCCAAGGGCAGGGTGGAAAGGTGGAGAGCTGACGTTGTCAAATGCCCTCAATCTGTGCACCATCCAGGGAAACCGTGACTGTAACTGGGTGCCTATCATCAAGTCATCCCTTCAATCCTTACATCGGCCCACAGGATTCATGTTCTCATTAATGAGTGAGTCAAACAAAGAGGTCAAGCTGCCCACAGGACTCTCCGTGTGGCACAGTATGGTAGAAAATCACTCTCCAGCTTTCTAAAAATGCTCTCTATCCCTTCTTTTCCCACTCCCACGATGCCATCTATCATTAGGCCTTCACCAGAGCCAAGCTGATGCCCATGAACCTCAAAATCTGTGAGCTAAGTAGACCTCTTTTCTTTATAAAGTACCAAGCCTCTGGTATTTCACTCTAGTAACAGAAAACCCAGCCTGGAACTGCCCCCAGTTTTGCTGACCTGAAAAGCCACCTCCTCTTCTTTCATTACCTCATAGCTACCTTCACTCTCATGTAATATTCCTCTCCAGACTGGTATCTCTCCTGATGTTTAGCTTCAGAATGTTCAAGAACTTAAAAGGATAACACCTCTTTTAAGGAAACAAACTTCTGATGAAACTTGGGTAGCCGTTGGATCATACAGAGAAAAAACGACGCCCACCTTCCCGTAAAAACTATGTCCTTTCTCAGTCAGAGCTTGGTATCTCTTTGCCGATTTCACTACTGGAAATACACACACACACACACACACACACACGCACATCTCTTTAATCTATGCCCCTAGATCCCCAGGGAGGGACTTTAACATCTAGCTCCCAGGATTTGTTATTAAAGCCGCACATAAGATTATTCACAAAACAGGGCCCCTGATGACAAGGAGTGTCTGCCCCCACAGTTTGAAAGGGGCAGTAATTCACGAGTGACTTAACTGGCAAATTCTGTCCTAGGACTTGAACAGTAAAACAGTGAGGTTGCAGTAAAAGTGTTGCCAGAGGTTGCAGTCACCCAGAGGCTTGACTGGGGCATTCAGTCCTCACCACTTGGACCTCTCCAGGTGGCCACTCACTCACAGCATGGCCACTGGCTTCCCCTGGAGTGAGTGACAGGAGAGGTGGATCCGTCCAAGCTGAAGCAACAATATCTTTTATGCTCTGTTGTCAGAAGCCACGTGCCCTCATGTTCTTCTCTCCTGGTCACACCGACTCGCCTGGCGTACGGAGTGGACAGTGTGGAGGCAGACTGCATTGGGGTCATCTTAGAGGTTGGTCACCATGGCCCACTGCTTGGCCTCAATGATCCCCGTTCCTCCCCATGTTGTATACACATGTGATGGTAACTTTTAGGAGTCAACTTGACAATGGAAAAATGGCTGGAGCATTGATTGGTAAAGCACACTTCTATGTGTGTGTGTGAAGGGTTTCCCAAGAAGACTGACGTGTAGTCAGCAAACTGCAGAGTCGTGCCCCGAGCTCCCAAATTTAGGTGACACCATCTCATTGACTAAGGGCCCAGATGAAACACAAAGGAAGAAGAACGGAAAACTCGTTTTTCTCTCTAGCCGCAGTCTGGCTGGGCACAAATCACGAGCCACTGAAGCAGGAACAAACTTTATTTCTGAACTCCACCAGCACACTCCACACACGCTCCCTCCCCGGGAATTCTCTCTCGAACCACGCACAGGGCGTTCTCCCGGGACACACACTCCAACAGGAAAATCCCTCCTCCAGGAATCCCTCCTACGGCACTTTCCCAACCAATGGGAACTCTCCGGGAGTCCCGCTAGAGCTCCAAAGTAGCAGGCCAGGCGGACAGCAGGGGTCTAATCTCCAATTGAATGCAGATCTTAACATAATCATATCATCTCAATGGCTTGCTGGGGTCACCTTTTAACCAAAAATGCCATGCGTCATGCATCATTCCTACTTGGCTATGGCTCTCAGCACGCTCTTTCATTCTTTCTTCTTTCTTCTCCTTCTTCTCCTCTCTCCCTCTCCCTCTCTCTTGTTCTTTAAGAGCAGGTGCTTTTTCTGCTGTTTCTGTCCTTGGACACCAGACTCCAGCTTCTTTGGCTTTTGTACCCTAGGACCTACCCTAGCAGGACCCTGAGGGTTCTGGTGCCTTCCAGCTAGGACTGGGGCTGCACCACTGGCCTCCCTGGCCTGAGACTTCTGTACTGAGCCATGCTACCAGCCTCCCTGGCTCTCTGGCTTGAGGAAGTCATTGGGGAACTTTCAGGCCTCTGCAATCATAGGAGCTGATCTCCTGTGTATGTGTGTGTGCACGTGCATGTAGGAATGTGAGTGTGTGTGTGAGTGTGTGTGTGTGTGTGTGTGTGTGTGTTTCTATGGGCCCTGTTGCTCTGGAGAACCCAAATACACTCACCCTTTCCTAGGATCCCTTCCCCTTTCTTCCCCTTCCCTCCGCCAAATCTTATCCCATTAGAGAGTCAGGTCAAAGTCCAAATACAACAGACACTAGTATGGCACTATGTAAAAACGTGGATGTGTAAGCGATGTGATTCTGCAATCTGTATACGGGGTAAAAATGGGAGTTCATAACCCACTTGAATCAAATGTATGAAATATGATATGTCAAGAGCTTTGTAATGTTTTGAACAACCAATAAAAAAATAAATAAAATATAATATAATTTTAAAAAATCAGATCCAGGTACAGATAAAGTTCTTTGGGAGCAGTTCCTCAAATACGGTTCTTCTCCGTCTTCAAACTTGGGATAAAAGAGAAAAGTTACCTATCTTTCTCACAGCATTGGTGAACATGCATGCAAAGCTATATAAACATTTCTATTTCAAAAGAAGGAAAATGGAAGCAAATTCTGGGAGTTCCTTGATTACTGCAAAGAAATAGCTCCATAGTTCGACTTCTGGGCTCTTGGCTCCTCCCACATTCTCCCTCCTTGCCCATCGCAGGTAATATGACTGGTTTTCGGTCCTCTACTTAAAGAAGTTAAGGAGTCCAAAATCTCTTTGGGGAACTGTTTTTTAGTCCGAGCTAGTGGTATTTCTGGTGAATAATTACCTTAAAAATATTTGTAAATCTCATGTGAGTCTCACCGGGGTTTGCTCTATTAGACAAAAGTCACACTCATAATTCTCTGGTTCTTCTCTACCTTGGATTTCTGCTGGGGAGCAGCTCTCTTTAAACTTGTTAGAAGTCCTGTGTGTAATTGAGAGAATCTGTGTGGGTTACCTGAACATTTAGAGGGTTTTTTTTTTGTCTGGTATTCTGAGGCAACATCTTCGGTCTTTGTGATGTCTTAACAAAAGATTTTACAGCCACACACTTGGCTTCAACTCTGGACTATGTGTTCCTGAGAGCGTCCTTTATCTGATCTTTGGTCAGAAACCATTCCTTCACTTTAGCCTCAATTACCCCCTGAAGAGGCTGGGAATCTCCAAAAACAGCAAATCTTGGGCCCTTTTTCCCTCAATGTATTTCTCTTCTCTTGTATCTTAATATATGAAGTAAAAACAAACCAGGTGTCAGCTTGTCTCAGGGACAATCTCCTTGGCTAGGTCACCCTATGCATTGAACACGTTTCCTAACTGCGATATCACTGCCTGCAAGAGGGTTGCTAAGCTTTCTGCCACTGTATAACAAGGATCCCTTTTCCTCTAGCATCCAATAAGGTCTTCCTCACCTTCCTCTAAGCCCCTGCCCACAGCCTCCTCAGCTCCATATTCTACCAACAGTCTGTTCAGGGCACGTTAGGTTTCTGTTAGTGCTTTCCTCCCAACCTCAGCCTGCTGCCTGGTTCCAGAAACACTCTCATGTTTTCTCATATTAAAGGTGTTTATCCTAACAGTGTTCTACTTCCTTTCACCAAAATGAATTACTAGTGATCAATTGCTGTGTAACCTCCGAACACAGTCACTAGAGATGACAAACGCTTATGTCACTAAGTTTCTGAGATTCAGGAATAGGGCAGGGGCGTGGCTGGTGGTTCTGTCATAGGGTCTCTCATAAGGTTGCAATCAAGCTGTCAGCTGGGGCTGTGCACCTGTGGCGCTTGACTGGCGCTGGCACATCCTGGACTTGTGGCAGGAGGCTTCCATTCCTGGCCATGTGACCTTCCCCAGAGGGCAACTCGTGATATGTCAAGTGAGAGACAGAGTGAGAGAGGCAGACAGAAGCTGCAATGTCCTCTACCACCTAATCTCAGAAGTGACGTGTCATCACTTCTCCCTATTGCAGTGGTCCCCCAGCCCTGTGCTGGCACCATGTGGGAGGTGACACATAAAGGCACTGCAGAAGGCAGGAATCCTTGGGGATGGCAATCAGCTGACACCTGCTCTTACAGGAAATCCATCACAGCAGCACCCCCTCCCCGGCCTCCAGAAGTTCCTCTAATCTGCCCAGAGCTTGTCTCAGACAGACCAACTATTAATATCAGAGGCCAAGGCCGAGGCTGGGGCCACTCCCTCCTATGAGTACTATACACAGGATCTTAATGTAAGCATTTAAACAGGGCTGTTAGCTGCTTTCTTCACCTTCTTGGAGGGGGGACAATGCCCTCTGAGGACTTTGCATGGCAAGGTACCTAGATGGACACCCAAGTCGCTTCCATAGCAGAAGCCACTTCAATTTCATAGTCTGACCTGTGCTTCTGATGATTTTAATTTGGGACTGGCTTGTTGTTAGGAGGAGCCATCCTGATAGTTGTCCCACTGTGCGCACTTTGCATTTCTGAGGACAGAAATCCTGGCCATGCAGATAAAATTGTTCCATGGGAGCCTACAGCACACCAAGGCACAATTCCTCAGGGGGTTCTCGTGGTTCAACTCTCTGATAAGGAACAACGGGGTTTCTTTCTGGGGCTTGGCTGTGCAGGGAGACACTGTCCTGGCTTCAATTATCACTTCCTTTTCCAGGCCATACCCTCCAAGCAAGGAGACTAGAGCTTCTCTCTGGATTCAGTCAGAAGGTCCCAGCTCTCGACTGGGAGATAGGCCTCCATTAAAGCAGCCTATGGAACTGCAGATTCTTTGTGCACTTGAATGAGGGAGACTCATGTAGCCTCTGAAAATATTCTGTGGTTTTGATGATTCTGATTTTTTTAAGACCATTGAAATATTATATGTTTGTTACAAATTTTTATATGACAAATATATGTATAGAGTATAATTTCTGCATGAATTAGAGTGCTAAACTGATGATTCATTTGATCATTGTTTATTTTCCCCACACAGTAGGGATAAAGTATGGGGGGGCGAACCCCAGACATTGTAGAGCTAATATGAGGCAGGGGGCAGACAATAAGCCAAGTGAAGTATGAATTACAAAGAATATTGGAAGGGACCAAGTGTTCTGAAGAAATTAAAGAAGGAATTGGGATAAAGGAAGACAGAGTGGAAGGAGACTATAATTTTAAATAGAGTGGTTAAAAAAGGCATCATCAAGAAAATACATTTGAACAGAGACCTGAAGGAGGTAAAGGGGCAAACTATGTGACAACCCAGGGCAAAAATCTTTCCAGGCAACAGGAAGAGCAAGTGCAAATATCCTGACAGGAACATGCCAGACATATTTGATTACCTGAGGGAACAGTACTGTGGCTGGGACGTGTGGAGCACAGAGAGCAAAATAAAGAAACAGGCAGAAAGAGGATCAGACATGATGGGTGCTAGGAAAAGGGAGGCATTCTAAGAACCTGGGATCCTACTGAGATGGAGAAGCACTGGGGCAGATTGTTGAGAGCCACAGCCGAAGGGGCCCCAGCAAACTTTCAGACTGCCAGCTGATGATTGGCTCACAGTGCCCCAGCAACATCTAGCTGATTGGCTCCGCTGAGGTGATGCTCATTGGGCTGTTTCCCTGCCCTTTCAGACCACGGAGCTGCTCATTGGGGGACTTTTTTGGCTCCGCCCACACGACCCAGCCAATCGGCCTCAAGAGCAGGAGGATTGTGGGAGGTGGAGAGGATTGTGGGAGGTGGAGAGGCTTGTGGTTGTGAGAGAGGCTTGTGGGAAGCCGGTGGTGGCAGTTGGGCTCTGAGGGTTTTTCCTGAGAGGCTGTTTTGTTTGGCGTGTGTGGTTCTAAAAATAAAGTTAGTTTCTTTTGACAAGTGGCTCCTGAATTGTGCCCAGCCAGACTGCGGCATTTGGTGGCTCACACGGGGAGCGACTGAGGCTAAGTGATAAGGTAAACTGCTCGCCTCTGAGGGCAGGGCGAGAGGATGGGTAGCCATTTTAAGATTCCTCTTTTGTTTTGCTTCACTTTTGTTTTAAGTTGCCTGTCCCTGGAGATGAGTGAGACGGAAGAAAAACCGCTCACATCTGAGGAAAAACTATTTACATCTGAGGAACAGATAGGGAGAAAGGACGAATGCACATGTCAGGAGGATAGAAAGGCTATAATGACTTTTTGTTGTTCCCTTTTTATCTCATTCTGTCTCGGTTTTGTTTGGCATCATCTTGTTGGGTTGTATTATAGTAGAAATACGGGATCAGAAATTAGTAAAAAACAAACTGAAAGAGTGTTAAGTAAATTGTTAGAGGAAGGAGGCATCTCAGTAAAATCAAGAACAGTCAGGGCATACGTTGATACAATACAAAAATGTAGCCCATGGCTTTTTAAGGAGGAGTTGTTAAATATATCACAATGGAACCATCATGGTGAAGATTTTAAAAGAATAGAAAAGAACAGCCCAGGGACTCTGCCAGTTGGCACATTGCCATTGTGGACGTTTGTATCTGGTTTGTTTAGTCCAAAGCCTTCAGTTCAGACAAAGATAGAGGAAGAAAGCTTAGAGCAGAAAAAGCCATCAGGGGGAAAGTTATAAAAGGAGACTGCTACTAACACCTTTCTATCACCAGAGGGTGTAAGTGTCCAACCAACAGCGCCACCTCTACAGGAGACTGCTACTAACACCTTTCTATCACTAGAGGACGTAAATGTCCAACTAACAAGGCCACCTCCATATGCTAGGAGGCCCCCAACCCCCGCAGTTGATAGTTCGGATCCTGAAACAGGATCCCAAGTATTAACATGCCCTGTATTTGAGGAAGGAGGGCAGCGAATTCACCATGCTTTATATTTCAAAATAGTGAAGCAGCTAAAAGAGGCTGTAACAACCTATGGTCCTCAAGCACCCTTCACAGTAAGCTTGGTCAAATCCATTAACAACTTGAACATGACGCCAGCAGATTGGGCTAATATGTGTAAAGCTGTGCTAAATGGAGGTCAATACCTGTTATGGAAGGTTGCCAATGAGGAATTTTGCAAGGAGACGGCTAGGCGAAATGCAGCAGCTGGTTATCCTCAGAGAAATCTAGATATGTTGTTAGGAAAGGGACCTTATGAGGATAAGCAGCAACAAATTGCATATGATCCTGGCGTATACACACAAATTGCTGTAGAGGCGGTTAGGGCATGGAAGACTTTACAAGGACATGGAGGTTTACAAGTTCAATTATCTAAGGTAATACAAGGAGCTAATGAATCTTATGCTGAATTTGTAGATAGGCTTATTCAAACAGCTACCAGAGTTTTTGGGAATACAGAACAAGCAATGCCATTAATAAAACAACTGGCTTATGACCAAGCGAATCGTTGGTGCAGAGATATCATTAGACCATGGAAACATGAAGATTTAAACACATATATTAAATTATGTAGAGACATTAATGAACAAGAGCAAGTTGTGGCAGCAGCAGTAAAACAGGCTTTAGATGCCAGAGACATTAATGAACAAGGGCAAATTGTGGCAGCTGCAGTAAAACAGGCTTTAGATGCCAGGCCAAGAACATGCTACAATTGTGAACAAACAGGACATTTTAAAAGGAATTGCCCCATAGGATGAGGGTTTAACAAAACTAGGTATCAAAGGAGTAGAATACTGGGTATTTGCCCACGATGCCGTAGAGGGAGACATTGGGCTAATGAATGCCATTCTCAAACCACCATAGAGGGTACTCCATTATCAAAAAACGAACAAGGACCAGGTGTTTATCCACGACATCGTGGAGAAAGGCATTGGGCTCCATTGCCAAAAAATGGACAGGGGGGCCCAAAACCACAAATATACGGAGCACTGGAGGAACCCAGCAACCCCATCAGGGTAGTGCCCAGGACACATTGTCCATCAGATCCCTCATCAGACGAACCAGAGGGAGCGCAGGGTTGGACATCTGTGCCTCCACCAGAGCAGTACTAACTCCAGAGATGGGAGTTCAAATCATTCCCTCAGGGGTAAAAGGACCTCTTCCCAAAGGAACAGTAGGCTTATTATTGGGATGCAGCTCTTCTACTCTAAAAGGACTTATGATAAGTCCTGGGGTAATTGATCCCGATTATGAAGGTGAAATAAAAATTATAGCCAGTTCTCCAAAGGGTATATCAGTAATTTCACCAGGAGATAGAATAGCACAGTTACTAATAATACCAAGCCTACATGATAAATTTTCCAGTCATGCTGTAGAAAGAGGTTCCAAGGGATTAGGCTCCACAGGTGTAAATTGGGCTACGCTTTCTTTAAATTTAGATTCTCGCCCCATGCTAAAACTAAATATTTAAGGACATGAATTTAATGGGCTACTGGATACAGGTGCAGACCTTAGCATCATCTCTTGTCAAGAATGGCCAAAACATTGGCCATTACAACAAGCCACTCAAACGCTTCGAGGCCTAAGAGTGGCAACTAATCCCCATAGAAGTGCAGTGGTATTAGATTGGAAGGATCCTGAAGGATGTGAAGGAACTATACAGCCATATGTATTGGATCATCTTCCTGTAAATTTATGGGGACGAGATGTCCTAGATCAATTAGATTTGACATTAACAAATAACATCAACCAAAATGCACCCACTATTATGACTAGACAAGGTTTTAGGAAAAGAAAAAGATTAGAAAAACAAGAACAAGGTATAGCAGCACCAATACAAATAGATCAAGGAACAGACAGACATGGGTTGGATTTTCAGAAAGGGCCACTGAGACAATAAAAATTACTTGGAAATCAGAAAGACCAGTATGGGTTCCTCAGTGGCCCCTGACTAAAGAAAAGATACAAGCAGCCCATGACCTGGTCAAACAACAATTAGCGGAAGGACGTATACAACCTTCTGTATCTCACCATAATACTCCCATTTTTGTCATCAAAAAGAAATCTGGTAAATGGAGATTATTGCAAGATTTAAGAGCCATTAATAATGAGATGGTTATTATGGGACCTGCTCAATCGGGGATTCCTCAATTGTCTGCTTTGCCAAAAACCTGGTATGTTTTAGTTATAGATATTAAAGATTTTTTTTTTCAATTCCAATTCATCCTGAGGATAGTCCACGTTTTGCATTTACTATCCCTGCACTGAATCATGAAGGTCCTGATCAGAGATATGAATGGAAAGTACTCCCTCAAGGGATGGCTAACAGCCCAACTATGTGTCAAAGTTATGTTAACAAAGTAATCCAGCCACTTAAAAATCAAAATCCTGAACTACAAATATTTCACTATATGGATGATGTATTGTTAGCACACAAAGCTAAAAACACATTGCTAGAATGTTATGCCACACTTACAAACTTATTAAAAAATTATAATCTAGAGATAGCAATAGATAAAGTACAATTAAATTTTCCAATTAATTATTTAGGAGTTCTATTATCCTCAACCATGGTCCGTCCACCAAAAATTCAAATACGAGTAGATCAACTCAAATCACTTAACGACTTTTAAAAGTTATTAGGAGACATAAATTGGATAAGGCCTTATCTAGGTATACCAACAGGAGAGTTAGGACCTTTATTTGATATCCTAGAAGGTCCATTAGATCCAAATTCACCCCGAATGTTAACGCCTGAAGCAAGAAAGGCATTAAAAATCATTGAAACATATATGAAAACTATGCATTTGGATAGAATTGATATAAGTTTGCCTTTATTATTTATTGTACTGCCAACAAAAAAATATTCCTACAGGAGTATTTTGGCAAGAAGGTCCATTATTATGGATACATTTATCTTATTCTCCTAACACTATTCTTACTAGGTATCCTGAGGCTGTAGGACAATTAATACTCAAAGGAATAAAAGCAGCAAAGGGAGTGTTTGGAATTTCTCCCAATAAAATTATTACTCCATATACTATGAATCAAATTGATGAGTTAGCTAATGAGTTAAATACTTGGGCAATAATCATGTGCAAATCTAATGTTTCATTTGATAACCACTTACCATCTAATCCTTTATTGTCTTTTTGGTCAGCGCATCATGTAATTTTTCCAAAAATGACAAGAAAAACACCTATCATGAATGCTCCAAATATATTCACTGATGGATCAAATAATGGTACAACAGCAATAGTTACACCTGATCAAACTTTTACATTTTTGTACCCAAACAATCAGCTCAAAAGGTAGAGCTTAATGCAGTATTACAAGCTTTTGTGATGTTTAAAGATTCTGTATTTAATTTATTTTCCGATAGTCAGTATATAGTTAATGCTATAGTATCCCTTGAAGATGCTGGTAGGATTTCCCCTTCCTCTACTGTTTTCTCTTTGCTTTCCACTATACAAAGTCTAATCTGGGACAGAAAAGATCCATTCTTTATAGGACATATCAGGACACATACAGAATTGCCTGGAGCCCTTAGTTTGGGCAATGATTTAGCAGACAAAACTACACATGACATACATATTTTCTCTACACTAGAAGAAGTTATAAATTTTCATAAAAAGTTCCATGTCAATGCTAATACTTTACAAAAGCGTTTTAAAATAACTAAGGAACAAGCTAGACAAATAATAAAACAATGTCAAAATTGTGTGACCTTTTTACCACAAGTTAATCTTGGAGTCAATCCTAGAGGATTGATACCTAACCATATTTGGCAGATGGATGTCACACACTTGCCAGAATTTGGAAAATTAAAATATTTGCATGTTACAGTTGATACTTCTTCTGGATTTTTGATGGGCTCCCTTCATGCCGGAGAAAAAACTAAAGATGTTATAGCTCATTGCTTACAAAATTTTGCCACTGTGGGCGTTCCAAAACAGTTAAAAACAGATAATGCCCCTGGTTATACTTCTACCTCTTTTAAACAATTTTGCTCATCATTTGGCATTACTCATATAACAGGAATCCCACACAATCCACAGGGACAAGGCATAGTTGAAAGAGCTCATCAAACTATTAAAACATACTTATTAAAGCAAAAAGAAGGAATTGGGAAGGGGTATATATTCCCCAAAGATAAACTTAAAATAACCCTTTTTACTCTAAACTTTTTAAATTTGGATTCATCAGGACTTAGTGCTGCGGAAAGGCATATGTGTCCAAAAAATGTGCATAAGCCCAAGGTACTTTGGAAGGATATTCTAACAGGACAATGGAAAGGTCCTGAACCAGTAATTGTCTGGAGTCAGGGGTCTGCTTGTGTGTTTCCACAGGGAGAACAGCAGCCGATTTGGATTCCAGAGAGATTAACTAAAGCGATTTCTACAGACCAAAAAGAAGATGACTTGGCTCAAATCCATAACAGCTGATATCCAAAACTCCAGTTTGGCTATCCTTACATCTGCGACAGAACCAGGATGCTTTTTTCAATATCTATTTTATTATTGCCCTTTCCCACATCATGAAGTTCTATTTTGTTCTTTGAGCTCATACAGACCTAGGTTAATGTTTTGCTGATCAGTTATATTTTTTGACTATAGAGTTTTTAAACATTGCAATGGAGATTTCACCTTAAAAAGTTATAAGGCCTTTACTATAATGTTATGTGTTGTATGTATTATATTATGTTTGCACACTTGTGTTTTGTGTTATATGTTTGAATGTCCGTATGTCCATATATCATATATGATGAGCGCTCATGAAAAAATGGATCCAAATATTTTTTTTTTATTCACGTGATTTAAATGGTTTAATTTAAATTGGGTAAACAACTGTTGAGGATTGTTTTAATATGTGAACAAAAAAGGAGGTTAACAGATCTGTTTGTTTACTTTCACCTTTCCTTTTCATTATATTTAATAATTCTCTTCAAGATAATGTAAATTGTTAAGAAAATTGTTTTCTTTTAATGCCTTCTGGAATGTTACATAATTTTTTCTTTAGCCATTATTGCCAGAATTCCTATCTTCATCCCAGTGCCGGTGAAGACAAAGATAAAACCAATCTACAGCTTCTGCAATAGCCATCACTGAACTGCTTGCAGAACTTGCCTGGACTATGAATCACTTGTATGCATTGTGAACTCACCTGTATGCATTGTGAACTATCTGTTGGTGCAGCAACATGTGGTAGTGTTGGGGTATTTTTGCTGATGATGTCATCGGTGGTACAATTTTTCCAAAAGGAGCCGTCAATTGGCTTGGTGTATCTTCCTCCCTTCTGCTTGTCATGATCGTTCAGCTAAAATTTGGGGGCCAACAGAGGTAAGGCAAAGAACCTCACCCCCCGCTGGTACAAAGACCTCTCCACAGGTGTGGCTGTATACTGGACCGGTAGTCAGTGACGGGTAAGATCCAATTACAATGGTACCAACCTAAGACAGGAGGCTGACACCTTGAGGTCAGCTCATCTGATAACAGGTAAGGACCATATGCACTATTGGACAACCTAAGGCAGGCACGGTCCCTAAGCCACATGCTTGTTGTTTAAACAGAGAGGGGGAGATGTTGAGAGCCACAGCCGAAGGGGCCCCAGCAAACTTTCAGACTGCCAGCTGATGATTGGCTCACAGCGCCCCAGCAACATCTAGTTGATTGGCTCCTCTGCGGTGATGCTCATTGGGCTGTTTCCCTGCCCTTTCAGACCACGGAGCTGCTCATTGGGGGACTTTTTTGGCTCCGCCCATGCGACCCAGCCAATCGGCCTCAAGAGCAGGAGGATTGTGGGAGGTGGAGAGGCTTGTGGTTGTGAGAGAGGCTTGTGGGAAGCCGGTGGTGGCAGTTGGGCTCTGAGGGTTTTCCTGAGGAGCTGTTTTGTTTGGTGTGTGTGGTTCTAAAAATAAAGTTAGTTTCTTTTGACAAGTGGCTCCTGAATTGTGCCCAGCCAGACTGCGGCAGCAGATGGAGCAGAGGAACGTGATCTGATGTAGGCTTTTAAATGATTCCTGTGTCTGCTGGTGGGAATAGACGGAAGGTAGCCAAGAGAGATGCATGCACATTTCACCACCTGGCTTCAGGTGCAGAGGAGCTGGTGGGCTTCAGAGTAATTGGATTTAGAGCTGAGTTTGAAAAATTGAGAGGAAAAAGGGATTGATGGGGAATTCAAGATAGGGAAAATGGTGGGCATTCTGGTCAACTGAGGCTGGGAAGGAGGGATGGAGGTGAGAAGAGGAGAAAAGATGTAGGATTAACAATGGGCTGGAGGTGACGTGCACAGGTTGTGAGACCTAAAGGGACGGTGAGGTTCTTACAGTCAGGCTAAAGAAGAGCAAAGAGAAGCACAATCGTCTTGTGCTGGGGTCGTCTGAGAATGGAACTCCCTAAGCTGAGATCAGTATGTACAACATGCAATTGTTGGGAATGTTGCCATCGAGTTTATGACCATGGGCTGAGGCAATGACGGGTAGCATTGGGGAAAAAAATAAATCAAGAATAGAAAGGCCAAGTGTGAGAGGGTTGCAAGTAGGGGGAGCGTAAACCAGGGACTTACACATCCAGGAAAAGGGCTAACAACCACGGGGAAAGGTCATCACTGCAAGGAGAGCTGATCATGACTTGTAACGGCAGCAGCTTCCAAGTTGGAGGGTGTTAGGGAGGAAGGAGGGAGAACAGACTACCATCAGCAGCGGGGAGCATGGAGGACCCCCACTTCCAGGCCTGAGCCTTCATGTTATAAATACTGCTCCACAAGCTCCAGATTTGCACGATTGATGACTTGGTTCATTTTGATAGCTGCTTAGTTTTCCATTGTGTTGTGGTCTCATGATTTATTTCACTAGTCCCCTCTCGAAGGTCACTTGGGTGGGTTCAAATTTCTTTTTGTTACTATAAGTAATCCTGAACAATCCTGCAATTCCTGCCTTTATTAATAATTATAGTATCTGCTAAAGACAAGTATATTCAAAACAAGAGGTGACCAGCCATCTCGAGTTCCATTCTGGGGCCTCCCAATGGCCAGCTGCCCACTTATCACTGGGCTGATAAAGAGTAGCCTATTTGCAGCCCTTTGTCCAGATGTGGACATTACCCAACCCGGTTTAATTTCCCACATTCTCCTTCATCAAAGCCCACTTTCTTTGACGTGGCGCTCACCCCACACTGCCTTGAGTTCCTTCCATTCTGGGTAGAGAGCCTGGATTGGATGTTAACCTGGTGGGGGCAGGAGGGTTTGTACAGGCAAAAGCCAGGTTAACAGCCCAGGGAATTGAAAGCATAGGTCATCTTCCAGCTCTCCCTGGTGGATACCTGGGAGGGAATGAAGAAGACCCATCTGAGGCTCAGGGACCCAAGCAATTTGTAAAAAAAAAAAAAAAAAGGCAAAATCTGATGTCAACAGCTTGGGAGAAAACCTCCAACACAGAGGGAAAGCCACTGGAGTAAAGGAAGCAGGTGTGGCCAGGCCAGACCTGGGTTCCAGGGCTGCTTCTGCAGCAGACTCTCCAGAGACCTTGTGAAAGTCCCCACCCTTCTCAGAGCTCCATAAATCTGCAGCCCAGAGGACACTGCACCCTTGAGAGGGAGCCAATTAGGGCCAGCTTTGAACGCAGGTACCTCAGTTTTCCTTCATAATCAGCTTCCTGGATGTTGCTTCCTGGTGTGTGAAAGGGGAACTGTAAAAACCTCTTCCCCCACGAGGCCAGCTGCTCTGAAGGACGCACAGTGTGAGGTGGGCAGCAGGTTCCCCAGAGGCTGTGAACATTGCGTGTCTGATGAGTGATCGCTTCCCTTTCAGTTCTTGCCCAGGTTCAAAATCCTTCATCTCAGGACATGGTCAGAATCATTATCATTGTAGCTTTTAAAAGAGCCCAGACTGCATATGACATATGATGTAACCCTGCTGGCTAGGGCTAGGGCTAGGGCAGTGCCCAGCAGAAAGCCATGCATGTGGCTGCAGTGCAGTGTACACCTATTCACTCTCAGAGGGATCAAGGAAAACCAGCCTGACACTGGTTCAGCCCAGGTTGTGCCATCCACTGACTAGGAAAGAACTCTACTTCTGAGTCCAGTTCTTCCCTCTGGCATAGAAACAAGACAGTGAGTGACAGCAGAGCTGATTGTGGAGAGAAGGCATTTATAGAATGTGGGGCACACTGGCCCTCTCACGGCATGCAAGGGGGCCGGGTCTCAAGCAAGGTGCCAACACATACATCTTCAATCGGGTCAATTTTATCTTCCTCCTGAAGAAAGCACCCCTTCCCTCCTTTTCCCCCAGACGAGTTTCTGCAGGGTAGGCAGCCTCAGCCCCAGGGAAGAGAAAGGACAGAGTACTTTGTTGTACAAAGGGTTATAGCTGAATTACTTCTGGGTGGACTACAATGCCTACCTCAGGGTTCCTATCTTGGCTCTACCACCTGCTAAGCCACTTCCATTCCCTTATCTATAGCATGGGGATGATAATGGCTACTTTTTGTGGTCATTGCCTCAGCTAAGGCACATACAATGAATGGAACAGTTCTTAGTCCATGCTGGCCCCCAACAAATCAGTGTTGATTTTCTTCTCTTTAATTCCAGGTCTAAAAAAACAGGAAGCAGATCCATTTAATTCAGTTCCATCATTTGTGTTTAGGAATCAAGACTTCCTTTCATTTTTAAAAGTGATTTGATTTTTTAACCATATAGGAAAATAGAGACTTCTGGAGAGATCTCTGAAGCTGTTTTGGACCTGATATTCTACTCTTCAAACACCTTGGGGAGATAGGCTGATACCTGGTACTCTTTTACCTTGATCTTTTCCAGATTTCTCTTAGAAACCTTTCAGAGCAGGTGTGGCCATCTTTGTGCAAGGCCACACACTGGGGCTTCAGTCGGAAGCAGGAGTAAAAATGTTTCTCAGACAGGAAAGCCCTGCTGCTCACTGATCCTTCTGGCCCTAGCTCAGTGGGCTTCCTCATGGTGGGCTCTTGCTTCCTGACCTTGGATGGCAAGCACCGGTCCCTGTCTGCATGGATAACTCCCATGTAGAGAAAGTCTATCAATAGGGACTCAGGGAAAAGGGAGCTGAGTGGCCATCCAAGGTTCACAGGGATGGGGCTTCCAACCAAACTTCTATCACTCTTGCTGTCACGGAGATGAGTGGACCTAATGTCAAAATGTCATTACTTAACGGTTCTGAGTATTGGTTTTCTTACCTACTAAATAAAGATAATGCTATCTAATTTGGGTTCTTTTGAGCACATCGCTGCAGTGCTAGCACTTAGTCTCACCCATTGTCATTTCCCATTGTAACTAGACAGTTAAACAAAATGAACCTCCAATTCTAGAAATCAAGAATGTTTATTTGATGCTTTCGGTCCAGCATAACTTCAGGGGTATTTCTGAGACCAATAAGGAAGAAACACTTTCTAGCTTTCAGCCTCTGCAGAGTTTCAAGGGTTTCTTGTGGAGATTCCTATTAAATGAGCTTAAGGATACAGAAGTGTCTATGCTAGTCAACATACTTGTGATAACCTTGATGGAGTCTTTGTTAAAGGTGGTATAGAATTTGCTTTCACATCTTCATGGACATTTGTAGGCAGATGATTACGTATTTGCTTGCAAGCTGAATGATACAATACATACGGAGATGCTTTGACCAGACCAACACCAACATGCCCATATTCAAGGAAGAAGCCTCTTTGCATGTAGACACATTTACCTATCGGCAACCGTACTGAGAGTGCTCTCTACTAACATATTAATGCCATTGCCTGCATATAGACTCATTCAATTGTTACTTTGTGTTAGTAAATCTCACCTTCACTTTGTGGTTGGGGACACTTTTCCAAGCACCCCTGCATAATGTGAGGCAGTGAGTAGTCCTCTGTTGATCTCTTAAAGTTTGGCTCCCAGTTCTCAGCAACCAGCCATTCTGGGTACACTAATCAGAATAGGCTTGACTGTGCCCTACTAACAAGTAGTTCTCCAAGTAATGAGATAATGGCTTATTTCATTTTACTAGTAAATGTGATAAGGCCTCTGTAGGTCAGCTGTACTTGCTGGGGTTTCTGTGAGCTAGAACTGTGGTTTCCAGGTGAGGGGCATGCTCTAAAGAAGCACCAGGCTTTCCGCTAAGGGCATGAGAAAGAACATTAGATCACAGAGTCATATTTATTTGTGTCTCACTGTTTCTTTCTATTTCTTTTAGGTGTGTTAGACAGCTTTACAGTACTGTAAAAAATAGCTGAGATAAATCAACTTAAAAAGGAAAATGGTTTATTTTCATCCACAATCAGTTGAGTCTGTTGCTCTCAGTCTGTGGCGAGGCAGCACATCATGGCCAGGCTACATGGTAGAGCAGAACTTTTCATCTCATGGCATCTGGAAGCTGCCAAAGAAAAGAGACTGGGATCCCATAATACCCTTTGAGGGAATGTCCCCAGTGACCTCAAGACATCTCAGTAAAACCCACTCTTAAAGATTTCACCTTCTCTTAGTAAGTGGGGACTAAGCCTTTGGGGGACAGTCCAGATCCAATCTACAGCAGCAGGTTTTTGTTATAGTGAACATAGGCCATCTGTGCAGTAAAGTATATGCATATATTTTCAAAATGAATATAGATATAATAAAGCTATATTCTCAGAATTTTTAATGATAAAAATTATGTTAAAAATAAAGGCTGCTAGCCAGGCATGGTGGTGCATGCCTGTAATCCCAGCAGCTCCGGAGGCTGAGGCAGGAGGATCCTGAGTTCAAAGCCAGTCTCAGCAAAAGCGAGGCACTAAGGAACTCAGTGAGACCCTGTCTCCAAATAAAATACAAAATAGGGCTGCGGATGTGGCTCAGAGGTCAAGTGCCCCTGAGTTTAATTCCTGGTACCCCCCAAAATAAAATAAAGACTGCTAATTTAGGGATCTAGAAGGTAATATCTCAACCAGCTAAAATGAACTTGTTGTTCCTTTCAATATAATGTAATTTATTCTCTGCTCTTGACAGAGATTTACTCAAATACATTTGTTTGGCTGTTGTTTTTTAATGAGGCCCTCGGGTCTTTGGGAATGACATTACACTTTGCATCGATCTCTTGATAATTAACAGTCATTCTTTAAATTAAAAAAAAATAGGAAGTATTTTTTCTTTCCATTTCATTGCAATCTCTTCCATGATGATGAATACAGTCCAACTATTTCATCTTACCAGCATGAAGGTGAAGCCAGAATTAAAGACAGGCAGTCAGTGCAGATAGGCAATAGGGTCAGACCAAGAAAATGCAGGCCAATTTGGGCCAGAAAGTTGGAAACCGCTCCTGGGAGATTGAAATGTTAATGTCCCCAGAGCCCAGCCCATGCTGCCCCTCCTAAAGAGTTGTTAATGAGGCAATTCCTGAGCAGACAGGGAGCTGCTAATTAATGCACCCTGGGCCCTCTTCCTGCCCAGACCACTCCACCTGGTCTCCTCCTGCCCATCTGCTTCCCACTTCTTGGCCATCCCAGCTGGGCCACCTCCTGGGGAATGCAGGAAGGAAAGGCACAGGGAAGAGAGCAAGAGAACAAAGAAAGTCTAGGACCCACAAAGAGTCAGAACACCCTCCCTTCTTGAGATAGCAGGGCACCATCTATGGCCCCCTTCTCCCTCCCTGGAGAAGTCTGTGTTATTCCTTTTTAAATAAACTCTGCTTATATATATGCCTGCTCCAGGATGCTTCTCTAATGTTATACTTCAACATGTGAGGAAGCAGGACTTGTCACCGATAACGGGCCTTATCAGAGGAACAAAATTATGATCTCCAGGCTAGAGAGCTCTCTTCCTTTGTCTTTTTTATTTTTATTTTTTTTTAACCCCCAAATCGAATCCAGGGCATCCCTCATGCTATTCAGGTACTTCATTATCTAGCTGCGTCCCTGCCCCCTTCCTTTGTCTCATCTTTTTCTTTTATTAGTTGGAGGCAGTGGGAGGGAAGAGAAGGAAGTCAGCAATCATGTTCTCTGGGCCCCCAGGTCAATCCCACTGTTGTCCTCTGTAAGCCAACAGGTGGCACTATGGTCCTTCATCCAGGTGGAGCCCCATAGATGCACCAGAGAACTTGTTCCCAAAGGGCAGAGAAAAAAGCCATGTGTCTACCTGGCCACTTCAGATACGCTGTCCTGGCACCACTAATCGGTGGACCTCCAAAGCTGGCTTCCATCTGCTCCCAAACACACTTTGATGCTAACTTTGCTTTCATAGAAATTCAGGGTCTGAAATTAACAAAGGTTTCCATGCTGTAGGACACTTACCTGCCCTGGAGAGGGGTCCCAGCCCTGCTAATACGTACAGCAGCCTTCACTTAACCTTGCAAATGGGGTAATAATGACTGTTTCATCACTTTGATTGCCTCAAGATTATTGTGAGATCAAATGAGATCAAGTACAATTGAGGAAGAATCCGGAATCCCCAGGAGCTCATATGTGTGGGAGGACCCACTGGCTGTCCAGATGGCCACTTGGGCTAAAGTCATCAACAGTCCCTCCCAGACCACACAGATACCCCCAGCTGCTCAGCATCCAACCATGGGGCCTTCAATAACCCCCCTCCCTCTACTCATGCACCCAAGTGGTCCTTTTTATGACCTATTCAGTCTCTGGTATTTGCCATAGTTGAAATGTATTTCAATGTGGACTTCTGAGAACAGATTTTTAAATTTATTTATTTTTTATTTTTTATTTTTTTTGAGATGAACATTTTTTTTAAAAAATTTTTTATTGTTGGCTGTTCAAAACATTACATAGTACTTGATATATCATATTTCACAATTTGATTCAAGTGGGTTATGAGCTCCCATTTTTACCCCATATACAGATTGCAGAATCACATCAGTTACACATCCATTGATTTACATATTGCCATACTAGTGTCTGTTGTATTCTGCTGCCTTTCCTATCCTCTACTATCCCCCCTCCCCTCCCCTCCCCAGATTTTTAAATTTAATTTAAACATTTTAGTTAAATTTGAATTTCTCTTAAAACTGAAATTTCTGGCAAGACGTGGGGAGAGCCTGGTGGAGACAGTGCAGGGCAGAGAGGTACTCCAGAACCCCTTCGAACCAGCGCTTTTCACCCTTTGCAGCACACTCAGCATCCCCTGGGATGCTTTTAAAAGTCCTGGTCTGGGGAGAGACCCTGGCCAGTGCCACATCTTGGCTTTTTCATGAGCCCCTTCTTCCATAAGGATAAATCGAGAATTAGATTTGATGACTGAGTTGACTTAACAGATAAAAGTGCTCCTATTGCACATTAAAGTCTTTTCTTTGACCTCTGAGCTCATTTTGTTGATTTTAAATGAAATCAAAACCCTCTGTGTGTCCTTGGAAGTATCATGGGCCCTACTCTGCAGCACTGTCTTGAGCCTCCTCAGGCCATCCCAGAGCAAGGCTGACCACCTCCGACCATCCAGGAATGAAGGTCTACTTAGCTAGACTGGCCTGGCGAGAAACACCCTGAGAGGTCTCCTACTCCAGTTCTAATGGACCACTTACAATAAAGATCAGTCTGAGGAGACATGGCCCAATCTGCCTTCAGACTTTGAAATTCTAGTGGCACCAAGTAACCCTAGCTCCTGTCTTCATGCCTGGGGATTCTGCCAGCGTGACTATGTCTTAGCCCTGAAGAAACGCAAGGACCCTGTGGTCCTTTCTCATTTCTAGATGTAGAAACATTCTCTTTGCTGAAATTTTCTGGTACAAGGTCATGGAGAGGCTGAAGCCAGAATTTGGCCTAGGCCCTGTCTTCATCTTTCACTGTACAATTGGCCCTTCCTACCTATGAGGTTCCAAATCTGCAGATTCAACCAACTATAGATGTAAAATACTAAAAAAAAATTCCCAAAATTTCCAAAAAGCAAAACTCAAATTTGCCATGCACAGACACTATGAGAACAAAGTTCTAAAAAAAATAAAAATTAAAAAAAAAAAGAACAAAGTTCTGATTAGGCAAACCCTGATGTAGCCTCCAGCCTTCCACAGATGCTCAGTCCTCAGAGCCTCACAGCACTCACTGTTGGCCTTCATCTGTTTCTGAAGCAGGTAGTTAGGCCTAAGCACCTACAGATGGATACATCTATACTGACTCATGCAGACTTTTTTTATTGTCACTTTTCCCTAAAGAATACAGTATAATTACTCTTTACATAGTATTTACATTGCAGTAGGCATTATAAGAAATCTAGAGTTGACTGAAAATGTATGGGAATTTATGTACTTAGTACGAAAATTCTGATATTTTATGTGAGCAACTTGAGTATCAAGGGGGGTGAACCATCTCCTGCAGGTACCAAAGGATAACTGGCTTTTGGTGCAACCCCCAAGATTGAATTTGAAGACCCCCAAAGGGCATTCTCAATCTCTCTTGATGTTATACTTTGCTAAGCCCTTCCCTCTGCCCATGAACAAGCCCAGTGGTAGCACCATGAGGAACCAGCCCCTCTCCAGGATGGCACCACCTACAGCTCCTCTGATAATAGGGGGTAACAAGAAACAAACTGGAAATACCCAGAAACCTCCCAGCATGCCACATTAACACGGGACTCTGGAGGAGAAGGAAATAAGGTTAGTGATGTCCACAGGAGAGCTGCACGCAGTCAGAAAGACTAGAGATAGCTGTTTAAGCTGCTCTTACCCTTGTGACATCCCTCAAGTTGCTTATATAAAATGTCATAGAATTTTCATACCAAGACATCCCTATCTTTCTTTCCTCCTTTCCTTCCTTCCTTCCATCGGTGAACTCTTGTTGAGGACCACTCCTAAGCATGTGGGGTACTGCAAAAGGTGTGTGACAATGAACAGCGGACTCAAATCTGACATCGAAGGCTTTTGGGGAGAAAGGCAAGCGTGCAGGTCAATTGCAGAACATCAGCAGCAGATGAGACACGACGGAGCCCAGGGTGGGGCCACCACATCTGGCCCTGGGGTTTGCTGAAGTGAGGGTCTCATAAGCAATGACCTTTGAGCTGAATTTTAAAGAAGGTTCCT